>NC_052326.1:52858066-52928066 GCF_016432855.1 Salvelinus namaycush | reverse complement strand
TTTTCAGCATTTTCTTTAAAAAATATAGATTTAGAGTTAGTTAAACTTGGATTTTTTGTCAGGAACACATACAGGATGCTACCCTCTACAACATAACCCTAAATTCAAATCAAAACTCAAAACCTACAACCTGATTTTGGACGGAATTACGGAATCACCTGAAAGATTCACAACTACCAAGGATTATTACACAGCAAATTCTCTGGAAAACAACAGTAACCTGAAAACACCACCCAACCTGGAACTGAGTGAGTAATGTTTAGTCTGAAACTATATTCTATTGCCAAAAGCCAAGAAGAAAAATACATGACATTACTTTATAAGCATTGAATGAAACATAATTGCCAAGCTTGATACAGCTTCAACTAGCACTGACGTGTCAAGTGAGAGGTGTCAAAGACCATTAGCCCAACAATGGCAGGAGAGTCGAATAGTCTACCCCAACCAAATGGAGAGGCCTTAGAAGCTCCCTCCTGCTGTTCAGAGGTAATTAAAATACAGTACCCTGGGAGTGTAAAGAATGACAAGGCAAGAAAAGAGCACAAAATGAAGCTCTTTATGGAAAATCAAGAGACACTTTTTGCTGACTATTACAAAAATGGGAACATCAGCAACCTTATCTTCCACACAAACCATCCCCTGGCATGGCACAGTGCTATATTAGCACACTACCCCTCTGTTAAGAGAGGGGGGGTTAACGAGGGGTGGAAACTCAGGATACTTGACAACGAGGACTCTGAGTCAGCTAACATAAATCTATATAAGTCTGGAACAGTATTGGTACAGGGCAACCCCAAACAGTTTCAGCTGGACTTTCACCTAATCAAAGAATTAGCCCAGCAGGAGAAGCTCTCCCTTGATAAAGATACCCCCACCCCAAGCGGGTCAGACCAAAACTCTTCATCATATAACCCCACAGACGAGCAACCCTCAGCAGACAGTCAACCTCCCAGTACAGAGCACTTCTCCCTCATTGAAATGAAGGATAAATTCACCCAGCTGGAGGTAAGGCAGGTTGAGCTGGAACAGCAGGTGATTACACTCCAGTCAGCACAGACCCAGACAACAGCCCAGCACAACAACACCCCCTTAACCAGACCAGGAGAGCTGGAGGTGGAGAGAGACACATCTGGACTCTGGACAGTTAAGAGACAACTTCAACTGGAGAAAGAGCAGAAGCAGGAGCAGGAGCAGAACAGAGCACTAGAGGAGAGGATCAGACTGCTGGAGGAGAGGGAGAGGGGGATGGAGGAGAGGATCAGACTGCTGGAGGAGAGGTGGAGGTGGATGGCATGTGACAGAGAACAACCCACTAGGGAGGTGGCCATCCCCACAGAGAAGCCAGCAGAACAGCCCACCTCATCACCCGACAAAAGTCTCGACACCACAGCAGAACAGTCCACACCAGACCCTGACCATAGAGTCAACATCACAGCAGAACAGACAAAAGAAAACCCCCAAGCCCAGCAGCTCTCACCCCCCCTGAGCACCCCCCCTGTCAGCCACCCTGATAGCCCTCCTGACAACCCCCCCACACCCACTGAGGACAAACACAAGACACAGATTTTTCTCCTTATGGACTCAAATGGGAAATTTATAGAAGAAAAAAAACTTTTTCCCAAACACAGTGTGTCTAAACTCTGGTGTCCAAACACCCAGTGCGCCCTAGACCTTCTGTCTGAGGACAAACTAGGCTCACCTAGCCACATAATAATACACACAGGCACAAACGACCTGAGAGCACAGCAGGAAAGGGTGGCCACAGCACTGAAGGGAGTGATTGAAAAAGCTTCTTCTACTTTCCCCAATGCACAAGTGGTTATCTCCACCCTGCTACCACGAAAAGACTTCCACCCTGCTACAATACAGCGGGTAAACGCAAGCATCTCCCGTGACTGTGCCTCAAAACCAAATGTTTTCCTGGCCCACCACTCCACCCTGGACTTGAACAGCCTCTATGACCAGGTCCACCTCTACAAGGCAGCAGTGCCCACCTTTGCCCGGACTCTAAAGGACATCACTCTCAAACGCAGCCCCAACACTTCACACAGGAGCAACAGATCAATAGACACCCCACCCAGACCAGCGAGACACCCTCCAAGACCTTCAGCACCCCACCCTGGACCTACACATAGAGGACCCACGCCAAGAGGACCTACATCCAGACCACAGCACCCCCAGACACACCCCCACCCCAACCAATCAACACCCCCCCACATCAACCATGCCCACACCCAATTTAGGCCCCCTCAGATCAGACCTATGCCACTCCTGCCCACCCCATGCACCCCACCCCCGCAGAGAGGGCATCAACATGGAAGTCACACATACGCCCAGGTAGTGAGCGGGCAAACAGGCCCAACCCCCACTCTTACACTCGCCCAAGCCAACGGCATGTACCAGATGCTCAGCAGGCTCTGCTCACACTTACTGGCCTGAGGCCAAACCACGACCAACAACATTGGACACTTTATGGAACAAAAAGCCTTCACTATATCATCCTGGAATATCCAAGGCCTGAGGTCATCGGCCTTTGGCCTAAAGAGCAGGAACCCGGACTTCACCAAAGAAATCGGTAATGCAGACATTGTCATCCTGCAAGAAACCTGGTACAGAGGAGACGGACCCACTGGTTGCCCTCTAGGTTACAGAGAGCTGGTAGTCCCATCCACCAAACTACCAGGTGTGAAACAGGGAAGGGACTCAGGGGGAATGCTAATTTGGTATAGAGCAGACCTAACTCACTCCATTAAATTAATCAAAACAGGAACATTTTACATTTGGCTAGAAATTCAAAAGGAAATTATCTTAACAGAGAAAAATGTCCTCCTGTGTGCTACCTATATCCCCCCACTAGAATCCCCATACTTTAATGAAGACAGCTTCTCCATCCTGAAGGAGGAAATCAATCATTTCCAGGCCCAGGGACATGTATTAGTCTGTGGCGACCTAAATGCCAGAACTGGACAAGAACCTGACACCCTCAGCACACAGGGGGACAAACACCTGCCTGCAGGTGACAGCATTCCCTCCCCCATATGCCCCCCTAGGCACAACTATGACAACATAACCAACAAAAACGGGTCACAACTCCTGCAGCTCTGTCGCACGCTGGGTATGTACATAGTCAATGGTAGGCTTCGAGGGGACTCCTATGGTAGGTTCACCTATAGCTCATCTCTTGGCAGTAGCACTGTAGACTACTTTATCACTGACCTCAACCCAGAGTCTCTCAGAGCGTTCAGTCAGCCCACTGACACCCCTATCAGACCACAGCAAAATCACAGTCTACTTGAACAGAGCAATACTCAATCATGAGGCATCAAAGCCAAAGGAACTGAGTAACATTAAGAAATGCTATAGATGGAAGGAATGCAGTTTGGAAACCTACCAAAACACAATTAGACAACAGCAAATTCAATCCCTTTTAGACAACTTCCTGGGTAAAACGTTCCACTGCAATAGTGAAGGTGTAAACTTGGCAGTAGAAAATCTTAACAGTATATTTGACCTCTCAGCTTCCCTGTCAAATCTAAAAATCTCAAATAGAAAACCAAAGAAAATGAACAACAATGACAAATGGTTTGATGAAGAATGCAAAAATCTAAGAAATAAATTGAGAAACCTGTCCAACCAAAAACATAGAGACCCGGAAAACCTGAGTCTACGCCTTCACTATGGTGAATCACTAAAACAATACAGAAATACACTACGGAAAAAGAAGGAACAGCACGTCAGAAATCAGCTCAATGTAATTGAAGAATCCATAGACTCTAACCACTTCTGGGGAAATTGGAAAACACTAAACAAACAACAACACGAAGAATTATCTATCCAAAATGGAGATGTATGGGTAAACCACTTCTCCAATCTTTTTGGCTCTATAACAAAGAATAAAGAGCAAAAACATATACATGATCAAATACAAATCCTAGAATCAACTATTAAAGACTACCAGAACCCACTGGATTCTCCAATTACATTGAACGAGTTACAGGACAAAATAAAAACCCTCCAACCCAAAAAGGCCTGTGGTGTTGATGGTATCCTTAATGAAATGATCAAATATACAGACAACAAATTCCAATTGGCTATACTAAAACTCTTTAACATCGTCCTTAGCTCTGGCATCTTCCCCAATATTTGGAACCAAGGACTGATCACCCCAATCCACAAAAGTGGAGACAAATTTGACCCCAATAACTACCGTGGAATATGCGTCAACAGTAACCTTGGGAAAATACTCTGCATTATCATTAACAGCAGACTCGTACATTTCCTCAATGAAAACAATGTACTGAGCAAATGTCAAATTGGCTTTTTACCAAATTACCGTACAACAGACCATGTATTCACCCTACACACCCTAATTGACAACCAAACAAACCAAAACAAAGGCAAAGTCTTCTCATGCTTTGTTGACTTCAAAAAAGCCTTCGACTCAATTTGGCATGAGGGTCTGCTATACAAATTGATGGAAAGTGGTGTTGGGGGTAAAACATACGACATTATAAAATCCATGTACACAAACAACAAGTGTGCGGTTAAAATTGGCAAAAAACACACACATTTCTTCACACAGGGTCGTGGGGTGAGACAGGGATGCAGCTTAAGCCCCACCCTCTTCAACATATATATCAACGAATTGGCGCGGGCACTAGAACAGTCTGCAGCACCCGGCCTCACCCTACTAGACTCTGAAGTCAAATGTCTACTGTTTGCTGATGATCTGGTGCTTCTGTCACCAACCAAGGAGGGCCTACAGCAGCACCTAGATCTTCTGCACAGATTCTGTCAGACCTGGGCCCTGACAGTAAATCTCAGTAAGACCAAAATAATGGTGTTCCAAAAAAGGTCCAGTCGCCAGGACCACAAATTCCATCTAGACACTGTTGCCCTAGAGCACACAAAAAACTATACATACCTCGGCCTAAACATCAGCGCCACAGGTAACTTCCACAAAGCTGTGAACGATCTGAGAGACAAGGCAAGAAGGGCATTCTATGCCATCAAAAGGAACATAAATTTCAACATACCAATTAGGATCTGGCTAAAAATACTTGAATCAGTCATAGAGCCCATTGCCCTTTATGGTTGTGAGGTCTGGGGTCCGCTCACCAACCAAGATTTCACAAAATGGGACAAACACCAAATTGAGACTCTGCATGCAGAATTCTGCAAAAATATCCTCCGTGTACAACGTAGAACACCAAATAATGCATGCAGAGCAGAATTAGGCCGATACCCACTAATTATCAAAATCCAGAAAAGAGCCGTTAAATTCTACAACCACCTAAAAGGAAGCGATTCCCAAACCTTCCATAACAAAGCCATCACCTACAGAGAGATGAACCTGGAGAAGAGTCCCCTAAGCAAGCTGGTCCTAGGGCTCTGTTCACAAACACAAACACACCCCACAGAGCCCCAGGACAACAGCACAATTAGACCCAACCAAATCATGAGAAAACAAAAAGATAATTACTTGACACATTGGAAAGAATTAACAAAAAAACAGAGCAAACTAGAATGCTATTTGGCCCTAAACAGAGAGTACACAGTGGCAGAATACCTGACCACTGTGACTGACCCAAACTTAAGGAAAGCTTTGACTATGTACAGACTCAGTGAGCATAGCCTTGCTATTGAGAAAGGCCGCCGTAGGCAGACATGGCTCTCAAGAGAAGACAGGCTATGTGCTCACTGCCCACAAAATGAGGTGGAAACTGAGCTGCACTTCCTAACCTCCTGCCCAATGTATGACCATATTAGAGAGACATATTTCCCTCAGATTACACAGATCCACAAAGAATTCGAAAACAAATCCAATTTTGATAAACTCCCATATCTACTGGGTGAAATTCCACAGTGTGCCATCACAGCAGCAAGATTTGTGACCTGTTGCCACAAGAAAAGGGCAACCAGTGAAGAACAAACACCATTGTAAATACAACCCATATTTATGCTTATTTATTTTAACTTGTGTGCTTTAACCATTTGTACATTGTTACAACACTGTATATATATAATATAACATTTGTAATGTCTTTATCGTTTTGAAACTTCTGTATGTGTAATGTTTACTGTTAATTTGTATTGTTTATTTCACTTTTGTATAATATCTACCTCACTTGCTTTGGCAATGTTAACACATGTTTCCCATGCCAATAAAGCCCCTTGAATTGAATTGAATTGAATTGAGAGACAGAGACAGAGAGAGACAGAGACAGAGAGAGACAGAGACAGAGAGAGACAGAGAGAGAGACAGAGAGAGAGAGAGAGAGGGAGAGACAGAGAGGGAGAGACAGAGAGAGAGAGAGGTCATGATCAGATGAGCTACTACATTTTCAGCATGTTCATAAAAAAAGATAGCTTTAGAGTTAGATAAACGTGGATTTTTGTCAGGAACATATACAGGATGCTACCCTCTACAACATAACCTTCACTCCATATCAAAACTCAAAACCTACAACCTGATTTTGGACGGATTTACAGAATCACCTTGAAGGCTTACAACTACCAAAGATTATTATTCCAACGCTTTACAGCAAATGTTCTGGAAAACAACAGAAACCTGAAAACACCGTCCAACCTGGACAGAGTGAGTAATGTTTAGTCTGAAGATATATTTAATTTCCAAAAACCAAGAAGAAAAATACATTACATTACTTTATAAGGACTGATTGCTAAATTAAGGCTGCCGAGCTTGATACAACTTCAATTAGCATTGACGTGTCAAGTGAGAGGTGTCAAAGCCCTTTAGCCCAACAATGGCAGGAGAGTCGAACAGTCTACTCCAACCAAATGGAGAGGCCTTAGAAGATGCCTCCCGCTGTTCAGAGGTAATTCAAATACAATACCCTGTGTATGTAAAGAATGATAGGCAAGAAAAGATCACAAAATGAAGCTCCTTATGGAAAATCTAGAGACACTTTTTGCTGACTATTATAAAAATGGGAACATCAGCAACCTCATCTTCCACACAGACCATCCCCTGGCATGGCACAGTGCTATATTAACACACTACCCCTTTGTTAAGAGAGTGGGTGTTAACGAGGGGTGGAAACTCAGGACACTAGACAACGAGGACTCTGAGTCAGCTAACATAAATCTATATAAGTCTGGAACAGTAATTGTACAGGGCAACCCCAAACAGTTTCAGCTGGACTTTCACCTAATCAAAGAATTAGCCCAGCAGGAGAAGCTCTCCCTTGAGAAAGATACCCCCACCCGAGCGGGTCAGACCAGACCTCTTCATTATATAACCCCACAGATGAGCAACCCCAAGCGGTCAAAAGTCAACCTCCCAGCACAGAGTACTACCCCTTGATTGAAATGAGGGATAAATTCACCAGGCTGGAGTTAAGGCAGGTGGAGCTGGAACAGCAGGTGATTACACTCCAGTCAGCACAGACCCAGACAACAACACCCCCTTAATTAAAACCTCTTGGCAATAGGGGGTGCTATTTGCACTCTGTAATAATTTCGTTCCCAAATTAAACTGCCTCGTACTCAATTCTTGCTCGTACAATATGCATATTATTATTACTATTGGATAGAAAACACTCTCTAGTTTCTAAAACCGTTTGAATTATTTCTCTGAGTGAAACAGAACTCATTCTGCAGCACATTTCCTGTCAGGGAGTGAGATTTCAGAAATCGAGGTCCCTGTTCTGAGGTCAGTTTATAAGTCCCCATGTAAGCCATCGGGCTACATGCACTGCATACGTCTTCCTCTAGATGTCAGTAAGCGGGGAGAATTTGAATGGAGTGGATTGCGCGATCTGGGGCCCTATATAAGACCGTGGAACGGAAGTACCGTTCTTTTCAACGGTGCGCCTGGCGCAAGAGCGACATCACAATGGCGTCCTGCAAAGCTTTCGTTTTAGCAGTTCTGTATCTCCGGTCATGTTTTTATTCGTTATAGTTGTTAAAGACATCATAAGGTAGTTAATTTAAACCGACTTATAGCAGTTTATTGCGATTTTCTGGGATTTCTTTGTGACGCGCTATCAGGAGTTGGACACCTCTCCTGCACATGGCTAACGTTAGCGGCTATTTCGACAGGACAAGAGGACATCTTTCAACCAAAAGACGATTGTTCTGGAGAAAGGACACCTTGCCCAAGATTCTGATGGAAGCTCAGCTAATAGTAAGCAGTCTTTATGCTGTTAATTCGTACTTATGTTGACAAATGTCAAATAATAATTCCGCCATGAATTTCGGTGCGGTCTCGCTTTAGCGCACGCTGTATTGCACAGTAACGTTAATTTTAAAAATCTAACACAGCGATTGCATTAAGAACTAATTTGTCTTTCATTTGCTGTCCAACTTGTATTTTTAGTCAAGTTTATGAATAGTTTTCGATTAGAATAGGTGCCTCTCCAAGATGGCGCCGGACAGATTGCTTGAGTAAGTCGCTGGATAAGAGTGTCTGCTAAATGACTTAAATGTAAATGTAAATGTAAGTTTTGGCCACTAATCACATTGTATAACCACGATTTGTGCCGCTAAATATGCACATTTTCGAACAAACTCTATATGCATTGTGTAATATGATGTTACAGGACTGTCATCTGAAGAATTCTGAGAAGGTTAGTGAAAAAATTAATATATTTTGGTGGTTTATACGTTATCGCTATTTTTGGCTTGAATCAATGCTGTTGTGATGTTTGCTATTGTGTTTTCGCTGTAAAACACTTAGAAAATCTGAAATATTGTCTGGATTCACAAGATCTGTGTCTTTCATTTGCTGTACGCTGTGTATTTTTAAGAAATGTTTTATGATGAGTAATTAGGTAATACACGTTGCTCTCTGTAGTTATTCTAGTCGCTTTGGTGAGAGTTGTGATGGTGGCTGCAATGGTAAACTATGATTTATACCTGAAATATGCACATTTTTCTAACAAAACATATGCTATACAATAAATATGTTATCAGACTGTCATCTGATGAAGTTGTTTCTTGGTTAGTGGCTATTTATATCTTTATTTGGTCGAATTTGTGATAGCTACTGATGGAGTAAAAAACTGGTGGAGTAAAAAAAGTGGTGTCTTTTGCTAACGTGGTTAGCTAATAGATTTACATATTGTGTCTTCCCTGTAAAACATTTTAAAAATCAGAAATGATGGCTGGATTCACAAGATGTGTATCTTTCATCTGGTGTCTTGGACTTGTGATTTAATGATATTTAGATGCTAGTATTTACTTGTGACGCTATGCTAGGCTATGCTAGTCAGCTTTTTTACTGATGGGGGTGCTCCCGGATCCGGGTTTGGGAGGAATTAGAGGTTAACCAGACCCGGAGAGCTGGAGGTGGAGAGAGACATATCTGCACTCTGGACTGTGGTGAGACAACTTCAACAATATAAAAAGCAAGAGCAGGAGAAGAACAGAGCACTAGAGGAGAGGATCAGACTGCTGGAGGAGAGGTTGAAGTGGATGGCGTGTGACAGAGAACAACCTACAAGAGAGGTGGCCACCCCCACAGAGAAGCCAGCAGAACAGCCCACCTCAGCTCCCGACAAAAGTCTCGACACAACAGCAGGACAGTCCACACCAGACCCCGACCATAACGTCGACATCACAGCAGAACAGACAAATGAAGAACCCCAAGCCCAGGGATCTCACCCCCTCTGAGCACCCCCCCCTGTCAGCCACCCTGATAGCCCTCCTGACAACCCCCCCACACCCACTGAGGACATACACAAGACACAGATTTTACTCCTTATGGACTCAAAAGGGAAATATATACAAGACAAGTGTATCTAAACTATATATACAAGTGTGTCTAAACTCTGGTGTCCAAACACCCGGCGCGCCCTAGACCTTCTGTCTGAGGACCAACTAGGTTCACCTAGCTACATAATAATACACACAGGCACAAACAACCTGAGAACACAGCAGGAAAGGGTGTCCACAGCACTGATGGGAGTGATTGAAAAAGCTTCTTCTACTTTCTCCAATGCACAAGTGGTTATCTCCACCCTGCTACCATGAAAAGACTTCCACCCTGCTACAATACAGCGGGTAAACGCAAGCATTTCCCGTGACTGTGCCTCAAAACCAAATGTTTTCCTGGTCCACCACTCCACCCTCGACTTGAACAGCCTCTATGACCAGGTCCACCTATACAAGGCAGCAGTGCCCACCTTCGCCCGGAGCCTAAAGGACATCACTCTCAAACGCAGCCCCAACACTTCACACAGGAGCAACAGATCAATAGACACCCCACCCAGACCAGCGAGACACTCTCCCAGATCTACGGGACCCCCCCCGAGCCTACACATAGAGGACCCACGCCGAGAGGACCTACATCCAGACCACAACACCACCAGCCACATCCACATCCCCACCCCAACCAATCAACAACCCCCCAAGTCAACCATAACCACACCCCATTTAGGCCCCCTCAGATCAGACCTATGCCCGTCCTGCCCAGTTCATGCAGCCAACCCCCGCAAAGAGGGCCTCAACATGATAGTCACACATACGCCCAGGCCGTGAGCGGGCAAACAGGCCTAACCCCCACTCTTACACTAGCCCAAGCCAATGGCATGTACCAGATGCTCAGCAGGCTCTGGTCACACTTAGTGGCCTGAGGCCAAACCACACAACCAACAACATTGGACACTTTATGGAACACAAAGCCTTCACAATCTCATCCTGGAATATCCAAGGCCTGAGGTCATCTGCCTTTGGCCTAAAGAGCAGGAACCTGGACTTCATCAAAGCAATCAGAAATACAGACATTGTCATCTTACAAGAAACCTTGTATAGAGGAGGTTACAGAGAGCTGGTAGTCCCATCCACCAAACTACCAAGAGTGAAATAGGGAAGGGACTCAGGGGGTATGCTAATTTGGTATAGAGCAGACCTAACTCACTCCATTAAATTAATCAAAACAGGAACATTTTACATTTGGCTAGAAATTCAACAGAGAACAATGTCCTCCTGTGTACTACCTATACCCCCCACTAGAATCCCCATACTTTAATGAAGACAGCTTCTCCATCCTGGAGGGTTAAATTAATCATTTCCAGGCCCAGGGACATGTACTAGTCTGTGGCGACCTAAATGCCAGAACCGGACAAGAACCTGACACCCTCAGCACACAGTGGGACAAACACCTGCCTGGAGGTGACAGCATTCCCTCCCTCATATGCCCCCCGAGGCAC
This sequence comes from Salvelinus namaycush, assembly GCF_016432855.1. Taxonomy (NCBI): domain Eukaryota; kingdom Metazoa; phylum Chordata; class Actinopteri; order Salmoniformes; family Salmonidae; genus Salvelinus; species Salvelinus namaycush. The sequence continues at coordinate 52,916,892 of NC_052326.1, read as the reverse complement.
AACTATGACAACATAACCAACAAAAATGGGTCACACCTCCTGCAGCTCTGTCGCATGCTGGGTATGTACATAGTCAATGGTAGGCTTCGAGGGGACTCCTATGGTAGATACACCTATAGCTCATCTCTTGGCAGTAGTACAGTCGTGGCCAAAAGTTTTCAGAATTACACAAATAATAATTTTCACAAAGTCTGCTGCCTCAGTTTGTATGATGGCAATTTGCATATACTCCAGAATGTTATGAAGAGTGATCAGATGAATTGCAATTAATTGCAAAGTCTCTCTTTGCCATGCAAATGAACTGAATCCCCAAAAAACATTTCCACTGCATTTCAGCCCTGCCACAAAATGACCAGCTGACATAATGTCAGTGATTCTCTCTGTTGACGAGGACAAGGCTGGAGATCACTCTGTCATGCTGATTGAGTTCGAATAACAGACTGGAAGCTTCAAAAGGAGGGTGGTGCTTGGAATTATTGTTCTTCCTCTGTCAACCATGTTTACCTGCAAGGAAACACGTGCCGTCATCATTGCTTTGCACAAAAAGGGCTTCACAGGCAAGGATATTGCTGCCAGTAAGATTGATCATCAAGAACTTCAAGGAGAGCGGTTCAATTGTTGTGAAGGCTTCAGGGTGCCCAAGAAAATCCAGCAAGCGCCAGGACCGTCTCCTAAAGTTGATTCATCTGTGGGATCGGGGCACCACCAGTACAGGGCTTGCTCAGGAAAGGCAGCAGGCAGGTGTGAGTGCATCTGCATGCACAGTGAGGCGAAGACTTTTGGATGATGGCCTGGTGTCAAGAAGGGCAGCAAAGAAGTCACTTCTTTCCAGGAAAAACATCAGGGACAGTGATATTCTGCAAAAGGTACAGGGATTGGACTGCTGAGGACTGGGGTAAAGTCATTTTCTCTGATGAATCCCCTTTCCGATTGTTTGGGGCATCCAGAAAAAAGCTTGTCCGGAGAAGACAAGGTGAGCGCTACCATCAGTCCTGTGTCATGCCAACAGTAAAGCATCCTGAGACCATTCATGTGTGGGGTTGCTTCTCAGCCAAGGGAGTGGGCTCACTCACAATTTTGCCTAAGAACACAGCCATGAATAAAGAATGGTACCAACACATCCTCCGAGAGCAACTTCTCCCAACCATCCAGGAACAGTTTGGTGACGAACAATGCCTTTTCCAGCACGATGGAGCACCTTGCCATAAGGCACTAAGTGGCTCGGTGAACAAAACATCGATATTTTGGGTCCATGGCCATTAACGTTTTATCCGTTTTATCCAATTACCTTGAATGAGCTACAGAAAAAATAAAAACCCTCCAGCCCAAAAAGGCATCAAATACACAGACAACAAATTCCAAATGGCTACACTAAAACTCGCTAACATCATCCTTAGCTCTGGCATTTTTCCCAATATTTGGAACCAAGGACTGATTACCCCAAACCACAAAAATGAGACAAATTTGACCCCAATAACTACCGTGGGATATGCGTCAACAGCAACCTTGGGAAAATCATCTGCGTTATCATTAAAAACAGACTCATACATTTCATCAGTGAAAACAATGTACTGAGCAAATGTCAAATTGGCTTTTTGCTAAATTATCGTACGACAGATCACGTATTCACCCTGCACACCCTAATTGACAAACAAACAATCCAAAACAAAGGCAAAGTCTTCTCATGCTTTGTTGATTTCAAAAAAGCCTTCGACTCAACTTGGCATGAGGGTCTGCTATACAAATTGATGGAAAGTGGTGTTGGGGGAAAAACATACGACATTATAAAATCCATGTACACAAACAACAAGTCTCTGGTTAAAATAGGCAAAAAACACACACATTTCTTCCCACAGGGCCGTGGGGTGAGACAGGGATGCAGCTTGAGCCCCACCCTCTTCAACATATATATCAACGAATTGGCGAGGGCACTAGAAAAGTCTGCAGCACCTGGCCTCACCCTACTAGAATCTGAAGTCAAATGTCTACTGTTTGCTGATGATCTGATGCTTCTGTCACCAACCAAGGAGGGCCTACAGCAGCACCAAGATCTTCTGCACAGATTCTGCCAGACCTGGGCCCTGCCATTAAATCTCAGTATGACCAAAATAATGGTGTTCCAAAAAAGGTCCAGTCGCCAGGACCAAGAATACAAATTCCGTCTTGACACCGTTGCCTTAGAGCACACAAAAAAATATACATACCTCGGCTTAAACATCAGCGCCACAGGTAACTTCCACAAAGCTCTGAACGATCTGAGAGACAATGCAAGAAGGACATTCTATGCCATCAAAAGGAACATAAAATTCAACATACCAATTAGGATCTGGCTAAAAATACTTGAATTAGTTATAGAACTCATTGCCCTTTATGGTTGTGAGGTCTGGGGTCCGCTCATCAACCAAGAATTCACAAAATCTGACAAACACGAAATTGAGACTCCGCATGTAGATTTCTGCAAAAACATCCTCCATGTTCAACGTAGAACACCAAATAATGCATGCAGAGCAGAATTAGGCCGATACCCGCTGATTATCAAATCCAGGAAAATAACCATTCAATTCCACAACCACCTAAAAGGAAGAGATTCCCAAACCGTCCATAACAATGCCATCACCTACAGGGAGATGAACCTGGAGAAGAGTCCCCTAAGCAAGCTGGTCCTGGGGCTCTGTTCACAAACACACCCCACAGAGCCCCAGGACAACAGCACAATTAGACCCAACCAAATCATGAGAAAACAAAAAGATAATTACTTGACACATTGGAAAGAATTAACAAAAAAACAGAGCAAACTAGAATGCTATTTGGCCCTAAACAGAGAGTACACAGTGGCAGAATACCTGACCACTGTGACTGACCCAAACTTAAGGAAAGCTTTGACTATGTACAGACTCAGTGAGCATAGCCTTGCTATTGAGAAAGGCCGCCGTAGGCAGACATGGCTCTCAAGAGAAGACAGGCTATGTGCACACTGCCCACAAAATGAGGTGGAAACTGAGCTGCACTTCCTAACCTCCTGCCCAATGTATGACCATATTAGAGAGACATATTTCCCTCAGATTACACAGATCCACAAAGAATTTGAAAACAAATCCAATTTTGATAAACTCCCATATCTACTGGGAGAAATTCCACAGTGTGCCATCACAGCAGCAAGATTTGTGACCTGTTGCCACAAGAAAAGGGCAACCAGTGAAGAACAAACACCATTGTAAATACAACCCATATTTATGCTTATTTATTTTAACTTGTGTGCTTTAACCATTTGTACATTGTTACAACACTGTATATATATAATATAACATTTGTAATGTCTTGATTGTTTTGAAACTTCTGTATGTGTAATGTTTACTGTTAATTTGTATTGTTTATTTCACTTTTGTATAATATCTACCTCACTTGCTTTGGCAATGTTAACACATGTTTCCCATGCCAATAAAGCCCCTTGAATTGAATTGAATTGAATTGAGAGAGAGAGAGAGAGAGAGAGAGAGAGAGAGAGAGAGAGAAAGAAAGAAAGGTAGAGAGAGAAAGAGAGAGAGAGAGAGAGAGAGGAGGTCAGAGAGGAGCTGTTTCTATTGTGTAAATTTGTCACAATGCTCTGTTCTGACTCTCTGGAGACAGCTAGGGGTTATTGTACCAGGCTACTACTCTATGGACACGTGTGTTGTGTAGGTGTGTGTGTGGTGTGTGTGTAGTGCGTGTGTTGTGGTGTGTGTGTGTGTGTGTTGTGTGTGCGCACGTGTGTGTGTGCGCACATGTGTGTCTATGAGTTCAGATCAGTTTGACACCATCGCCAGCTCGTTAAATATCTATATAGAAGTACAACAGGAGAAATAGTTTGTGAAGAAAAATGAAAATAGATGGAAAATGTCTAAATCAATGTTCTGGTAAAAAGTTATCTTGACTGGCGTCTACTTTATTTAAGAATGCAGGTTTTAGACAGAAGCAATTCTTGAGAAGGAACAGACGGGGAGACGTGATAAGTGAGGGAAATTGAAAAAAAAGAAGGAACTGAAAGGAAGTAGGAGGAGGAGGAGGAACAGAAGGAAAAAACTTTTTCATGGTGTTGATGAAAGAAAGTTTGGATGACGTTTGATCTGGAGCAGTCTAACTACACTGTGAGACATTTGTGTGTCGATGCATGTAGGTATAAGATGATAGGAGTTGCTCGTAAGTGACAGGCAGGCCCAAGACGTGGGCCGACGTCAGCCTGCAACCAAAATGGCACCTTAATCCCTATTCCGTGCACTACTTTTAACCAGGACCATAGGGCTCTGGTGAAAGGAGTGCACTATTCAGGGAATAGGGTGTAATTTGGGAGGCAGCTCCAGTCTTGGGTCTTCTCCTTCCTGTCAAATTAGCTTACACTCTCTGCCCCTCCTTTTGATGGCTGAGCTGAGGAACAAAACACGGAGTCAGCTGATTGGTAATCCTCTCGTCTTCCCTGGATCTGTGCTCACACATCAAGGTAGGATTGATTAGCCCACAGGACTGTGCCTTCACATGAAAAGACCCTCAAAGGTATGCAGCTAACGCTAGCTACAACCCTATGCACCAACACACGCACGCATGCCTGCACAAACAACCCCCCCCTCTCTCTCTCTCTTTCTTTTTCTCTCTTGCACACACTCTCTCCCGCCCGCCCTCTCTCTCTCTCTCTCTCTCTCTCTTTTGGTGAGATTGCAGATCCTTTGAATGGGAATTGACAAGAGGTTTGTCTTAATTTGCTTCCATCCCAAGGAGGAATCATTCTGAAGAAAAATCTAAGCACATCCGTCTGGAATGGAGCGAGGGGGGGGTTGTTCATCAGATCCCAGATAAGGTGGTGGTCCACTCTACTTGGACTAAGAAAATACATTACTGTGAGCTACAAAAGTATTGGGAGAGTCACATATTTTAGCTGTTTTGGCGTTGTTCTTTTCTATTCTTATTAGCAGTAAAACTGACTCCAAAATGACACAATTTATAAATACCATTAATTTCTAATGGGCACAAAATAATCTGAAACACAACCAAAACCAACAGCAAATGCATCCAACCAATTTGTAGAGTTACTAGCTTGACGTAGTCAATGTTAGCTAGGAATATGGGACCAAATACTGTTTACCTAAAATGGCTGGACTATGTACAAAAAGTGCTGTAATTTCTTAACGGTTCACCCGATACGGATGAAAATACCCTCAAATTAACGCTATCAAGAAGCATTATGACCATCTTAATGGTATAAGCCAGATGTGCCTATCAGGTACATGCTCTTACAGTATGTCCGTCATCAATCACAAAGAGGGTGTCTTGTCCTGCTCCTGAAATTTGCTCCTCCATTCATCCCAGTCACCATCAACTGAGCATTGGGGTAGGTACATGTCTGACATCAATGTGTGCGCAATTACAGCGTTAATTTAATACGGTCAATTTCAGAACATTTTATAAAACATAATAACATAATCATGCCGTTGACGTATAGGCTTTGGTGTAATGGAATGGTTTTCCTTGAGTGGTGGGTTTTGTGGGTTTTGACACTCTTATTATATAGGTGTCATAATCAACCATAATATAAAGCACTATATGTCACAACAGGTGTAAATATATTGGTCATGACAGTGTTATGACCATATTATAACAGGTTATGACAAGTTATGTCAGCTGTTATGACATATTATGACATGGTTAATGTGTTATGTGTTGTATGTCATGTGTTATCACGCTGGGTGTCAAATAAAGTGTGACCAAACTGTCTTATAAATTTAGATGACACCTAGCTATATAGTTAGCTAACTATAGCAACTGAAACGGATGATGACACCTAGCTAGATAGTTAGCTAACTATAGCGACTGAAACAGATGATGACACCTAGCTAGATAGTTAGCTAACTATAGCGACTGAAACAGATGATGACACCTAGCTAGATAGTTAGCTAACTATAGTGTAAGAAATTGTAATAGATACTGGAAACTTGTTATAACAACTTCTCAACATAAGCTATACTTGACACAACATGCACCCATCCCCCTCTTTACCCCCACACTTCGTACCCTTAATGATAACAACCACAGACCCACACACACTCCCCTCCCCCATGAACAGGCCCCTGCTAAAACCAAACGCACACGCATTCTGCTCAAGGTTGGGACTCTAAGACAAAGAACCATGTTAAGAGCCAATGGAACGTCGACACCAGGCCCGAACAGGACTACCCACGACCCAGAGCGACCAATCAGAAGGCCAGACTACCAGATTCAACCTCCTTCATTCACTGTATAATAAATTGCACAATATGTTTCGGGTCTCTTTTCCGACGATTCCATACGAGTCAGACGAACAGGGCCGTGCAGCACGATTTGCCAGATATCTTTACCTTTGAATAAACTGCCTTATTATACAATATCCACCTCGTCCTATGTCTCAACTTGATCTCCTGTCTCCAGTAACTGTTTTATCAACAATAGCGACTGGAACAGATGATGACACCTAGCTAGAGAGTTAGCTAACTATAGCGACTGGAACAGATGATGACACCTAGCTAGATAGTTAGCTAACTATAGCGACTGGAACAGATGATGACACCTAGCTAGAGAGTTAGCTAACTATAGCGACTGGAACAGATGATGACACCTAGCTAGATAGTTAGCTAACTATAGCGACTGGAACAGATGATGACACCTAGCTAGAGAGTTAGCTAACTATAGCGACTGGAACAGATGATGACACCTAGCTAGATAGTTAGCTAACTATAGCGACTGGAACAGATGATGACACCTAGCTAGAGAGTTAGCTAACTATAGCGACTGAAACAGATGATGACACCTAGCTAGATAGTTAGCTAACTATAGCGACTGTAACAGATGACGACACCTAGCTAGAGAGTTAGCTAACTATAGCGACTGAAACAGATGATGACACCTGTGTTTCTGACCAGCACTGTCCCAGAGCTCTGGGAAGTGTGTTTCTGCCTCATGCGGCAGCAGCAGGTGCACGACACAAAACTTTATTAGCATTATAGCATATGTATCGGTGAATCGCTGGGACATATGAAATACGAGTGATAGTGTAATCAATGTGTAATAGCTGCGTAAAACATGAATAAACGTGTTCAATTATTATGTACTGTGCAGTCATATTCATGTCCTGATTAGTCAACAAGCTTATTTGACTCATCACATTATGTTATTTGATGTGTTTCTTTTTTGACATGCAAAAAATGCTATGCTATGTTTGTTTATGCTAGGTTACATTACGCTATGTTATGTTATCTTATGCTATGCTACGTTATGCTATGTTATGCTACATTATGTTATGCTACGTTATGTTGTGCTAGTTATGTTATGTTATGCTATGATACTTTATGCTATACTATGCTACGTTACATTATGCTATGCTGTGCTAAGTTATGTTATGCTATGTTACATTACACTATGTTATGTTATGATATGTTATGTTTTATTCTGCTACGCTGCGGTATATTATGTTATGCTATGCTACGTTACATTATGTTATGCTATGTTATGTTTTGCTATGCTACATTTTGTAATTTTTTATGTCATGGGGGTGACAGCCTATTTATCATATTATATATAATATAATAGTTCTATTTTTTATTACACCGAAACAAGACGCTTCTGTCCCATCTGGTGGAAACCAGACAGTCAATCTGATTAATCCCAAACAGGCGTTCCTGAAGGTGAGACTCCTCAGGCGGATCTTCCATTTGTTTATGGTTAGAAAATGGAATACAGTGTACCAACCTCAGTCACAAACACTAGCTCTAGGGGACCGTTGTTCCCTCTACAGTGTCCCAACAGAGTCCTTTCTGCCAAACATTCTGTCTGTTTTTGGTTTCAAGGCGACGAGGTGAGGAAAGGGATTTTAACAAATACAGAATTCAGACCCAAATAAACCGAGATACATTCTTTCACTCCTATCAATCAAGAAACTCTTTAGCAAGCTCAGTTATCTTCTGCACCAGAATGTATATAATCATGTTCTGATTATGCAGAGAGGACAGTTCATTTGGTTGGGATACATGCTTATTTCTAGAACAGCTGTTTAACTGTACAACCCTTGAATGTAAACAATATTTGCATACCAAGCTGGTGTTGACACAACACATAGTGGCTTCATCACTCCCCCAGGCCTCCAGGCCCATACAGTGTCTTACCTCATACTGTACAATATAGCCGTTGTATATTTGTCAGAGACACACACTCGGGGCCCCTTCCAGGCATAAGCAGCATAAGCGGTTGTTTGGGGCCCACGGCCGCTACAGCGCCCGGCCACACCAATCCTTTTTTTTTTTTTAAGGAACCCAGTCGGGTTCTCAACATACTATTGAGAGTAAGAATAGTAGAATAGACCAGGTGCAATTTAAACATGTGGTTGTTCATCAGCAGTTTTTCTCTTGCTATGTCAGTCAGTAGCAGTTTCCATGAACCTGCCCAGGGGTCTTTTCACAGTCCCCAAATTCAAAACAAAATCAAAAAAGCATACTGTATTATATAGAGCCATTATTGCACGGAACTCCCTTCCATCTCATATTTCTCAAATGAAAAACAAACCTGGTTTTGAAAAAACAGATGAAGCAACACCTCACGGCACAACGCCTCTATTGGACCTGGATATCGTGTGCCGTTTTTTAAAACGGAGTAGTTCTGTTCTTGAGCTGTCTATTAATGTTCTTATTTTATGTCATGTTTCATGTTTTGCGTGGACCACAGGAAGAGTAGCTGCGTTCGCAACAGCTAATGTGGATCCTAATAAAATACATAATACCAGAGAATGTTTTTCTACATTTAGAAAGTTTGCAAGAAAATAGATGCAAATAAATTGTCTGCTGCAGTGTGTTTCCATTTAACTACCTTGTGTTGATAAAAGCAGCTGGATGTTAATAACATCACACAGAAAAATTTTAGCATTTTAGCAAAAACCCACAGTGACTAATAAAAATTAAGTGTTTCCATTATCCATTTAGGCAAATTGTGCATTAATAAATTGACGACAGCCTGTTCGCCCTCCCACCTATCTCTTTCATGTCTCAGGTAGGCAGCGAAAGCCAGCATGGCTAGAATGCAATAACTGACTAATATTTGCCGTATTCTAATAATTCTCAAGTGCCAATGTATCGCCACGGTGATACTTGCACTCCTGTAGATCTGTAATAATTGGATGGTGAAACATGCATACAGCCAATCAGAAATGCAAGGCGAAGCAATTCAGGAATTCTTGAAAGTCAGGACAATCGCTGTTCTGCAAAGAAAAATGTTTTTTACAGTTCAAATGTTTTATTTTTCCAGCAGGAATTTATCATTAAATGTGGAGTGGAGCTTCATAGTTAGGAGATGACACGTCCCTGTAACGGGGTGAGTGACTGGTTGCCGGGAAGTCAGGCGCAGGAGAGCAGAGATGGGTGATAACAGGAGAACTTTAATATACACCCTGGCCCAAAGGCACAGGTGAGGCAGCACAAAGCACAACCACGGTAACATGAACCGTATTAAACAAAACAAACAAACCTAGGTTTGAAACAAACCTAGCGCAAGCCAGCCTGTAGCGTAACACCCTACACAAAGAACAATTCCACACACAGACATGGGGGAAACAGAGGGTAATATACATTATGTCTGATGAGGGAAATGTGAACCAGGTGTGCGGGAAAACAAGACAAAACAAATGGAAAATGAAAGGTGGAGCGGCGATGGCTAAAAGACCGGTGACGTCGACCACCCGAACAAGGAGAGGGACCAACTTCGACCGACTTCGGTGACAGTCCAATGGACCCATGTACCTATTAGAAAAACGCCAATTCAATCTTCATTTATTGCAATAAATCTAGTTTCACAAAATAAAAACCACCCCCCTGTCGAATGGATACAAATTGGTGTACATTTTTTGAACATTTCTCCTATATCTGCCGTTTCTATTGCACACGTTGCAAGATTTTTTTGTTGTTGCAACATTGCTTTTCTCAAATTAACCTTGATCAATGGAAACCTCATGTCAAACACTGATAGTCACTCAATTAGCCATGTCAGCTAACACTTTTTAGATTGGTAGTTAGTCTAGTCAGCTATCTAAACTTGTAGTAATCATGACCGAATATCGACCAGGCTCGCAGGGCACCTGTGTAGAAAAGTGTAGAATTGCAGGAAATTATCTTTAAAACATTTTTTTTTTCCACCATCAGGAGGGGGGCAACTTAAATGTTTTGCCGTAAGGTGGAGGCCCCCCCAACCAAATCTTGCTTAGGGCCCCCAAATGGCTAGAGCCGGCCCTGCACTCAGGAACTTGAATATACTGTTACGCCTGCTCCCGCTCTCCCTCCCTTGCGCTCGAAGGCGCCAGGCCCCCAGCATTACGCACACCTGCCTTCCCCCCGTCACGCGCATCAGCGATTAATGTACTCACCTGGACTCAATCACCTGTTTATTACCTCCCCTATATTTGTCAGTTCCCCATCTCTGTTCCCTGCTGCTGCATTGATTTGTCGAATGTCGTTGTGTTGCCAGTGTGCCGACGCTGTGCCTGTCTTGTTTCATGTCTGTTCCTTATTAAATGTTGACTCCCCGTCCCTGCTTCTCATCTCCGGTGTCGGTCTGTACATATACAGTATGTTTGCTGCTTTTACATGGCTGATGATAGTATAGTAGTTACATCACCTGCAGTGTTGGTGAGTGGTGAACTACAGTACATGTATTTCAACTAGTAATGTAACTGCATTTTTACACATCTAGGTATTGTTTTCAGTAGTTAATTACTTTTTTTGGCATGTAGCGGTGTAGCTAACTACAGGAACTACACGCTACTGTTTTACCATGTAGCGGTGTAGCTAACTACAGGAACTACATGCTACTGTTTTCCCATGTAGCGGTGTAGCTAACTACAGGAACTACACGCTACTGTTTTACCATATATCGGTGTAGCTAATTACAGGAACTACACGCTACTGTTTTACCATGTGGCGGTGTAGCTAACTACAGAAAATACATGCTACTGTTTCACCATGTAGCGGTGTAGCCGACTACAGGAACTATATGTAACCGATGTGAAATGGCTAGCTAGTTAGCGGTGGTGCGCGCTAATAGCGTTTCAATCGGTGACGTCACTCGCTCTGAGACCTGCAGTAGTTGTTCCCCTTGCAGAGGCTTTTGTGGAGCAATGGGTAATGATGCTTCGATGCTTCGTGGGTGTCAGTTGTTGATGTGTGCAGAGGGTCCCTGGTTCGAGGCCGGGGCGGGGCGAGGGGACGGACGAAAGTAATACAGTTACATACACACTACTGTTTTACCATGTGGCAGTGTAGCTAACTACAGGAACTACACGCTACTGTTTTACCATGTGGCAGTGTAGCTAACTACAGGAACTACACGCTACTGTTTTACCATGTGGCGGTGTAGCTAATTACAGGAACTACACGCTACTGTTTTACCATGTGGCGGTGTAGCTAACTACAGGAACTACACACTACTTTTATTGGCACAAAAAAATAAATATGCGTGAAGTAGTCAATCATTTCCTTTCTTAAGCAACATCACAGCTGCCTATAAATTTCACTTTGTTATTGTGTTGAATACACAAAATTAAACATTCTATTAACATCTGACCCCAAAGTAACATGTTCTTGGAATTTCTATTCTGTGACATTTGAGATTTTCATATGATACTTTTTCTTGAAGTACTTTGGATGTAGTAGAACAATTTTTCCAAAGTAACTTTAGTTAAGTAAACTATATTTTACATAAAGTACTATCTTTAGTGTAGCTTAACTTCTTCCATTGTGAAGTAAACGGTAGTTTGGTAAACTATTTTTCAGAGTAGCTTCCCCGTCACTGATCACCTGTTCGTAAGGGATAGCGGCTTTTGATCCTATAGCAATCCTATAGCGGTACTACTGCAGTCACAAGACCCACCATGTCCCACCATGTTCTATATTATTATTCATGTTTATTGGATGACAAAACAGGGTTTTCATTTTCTGATTTCCCTGTTTTCTGTTCCCTGGCACTGGATCTTCTTTTCACACTTCCCTCCCTCCTAAAGCAATGTTTTCCCTGCTGATGTCCACTGTCTCAGTAAGCCAGTCACCTCCATGTATTTGTACGCCTCATTTCCGACTGCAGTAACCTGATCCACAGACAGCTGATAGCACAGAGCAGCCACCAGCCACCCAGCCTGTCCAAATATGTCTGAAAACACGAGCTGATTAAAATTAGCCCCTGTCCCTCCACAAGCAGGATAGCAGGAGAGGAGGGGGAGACACTGCAGTCAGTGGCCTGTGGACGGCAGACCTGGGTTGAAATAGTACTTGTTTTCATTCAAATATATCAACTGAGCTTGATTGAGCTTGCTTGTCACAATAAAACGATTGGAAAATTCCTAAAAGTGCAAAACCTGCCCGTGCAATCCAGTTAGACTTTGAGTCAAATGCTCAAAGTAGTTGAAAGAAATCACCGACAGTTTGAAGCCAGGCAGCTCTGTGGAAAAAGAGACAAACCCCGCTCCTCCTCCTCCACCCCCTTCTCCTTCACCTCCTCCACCTCCTCCTCCTCCTCCACCCCACCTCCTCCTCCTCCGCCTCCACCCCCTCCTTCTCCACCCCTCCTCCACTCCCACCTCCACCCCTCCTCTTCCTTCACCTCCACATCTTCATTCACCTCCACATCCACCCCCTTCTCCTCCTCCACTCTCACCTCCTCCACCACCCCCTTCTCCTCCTCCACCCCCTCCTCCTCCACCTCCTCCTCCACCCCCTTCTCCTCTTCCACCCCTCCTCCTACTCCACTCCCACCTCCTTCTCCACTCCCACCTCCACCCCTCCTCTTCCTTCACCTCCACCTCCATGTCCACCTCCACCCCCTCCTTCACCCCTTCTCCTCCTCCACTCTCACCTCCTCCACCACCCCCTTCTCCTCCACCTCCTCCTCCACACCCTTCTCCACCTCCACCTCCCCTCCTCCACCTCCTTCACCTCCACAACCCCCTTCTCCTCCTCCTCCCCCTCCACCCTCACCTGAGTCTGTACATAGTTTTGAGTCAGTCACAGTGGTCAGGTATTCTGCCACTGTGTACTCTCTGTTTATGGCCAGATAGCATTCTAGTTTGCTCTGTTATTTTGTTAATTCTTTTCAATGTGTCAAGTAATTATTTTTTGTTTTCTCATGATTTGGTTGGGTCTAATTGTGTTGCTATCCTGGGGTTCTGTGGGGTCTGTTGGTGGCTTTGTTATGGAAGGACCAGCTGGTTGTCATGTTTTGTCATTGATTATCATGTCTTGTCCCTGTGCTTCCCCTTCTATTTGTTTCCCTCTGCTGGTCTTATTAGGTTCTTTCCCTCTTTCTATCCCTCTCTCTCCCCCTCCCTCTCTCCCTCTCTCGCTCTCTCTCTCTATCGTTCCGTTCCTGCTCCCAGCTGTTCCTCATTCTCCTAACTACCTCATTTACTCTTTCACACCTGTCCCCTATTTTGCCCTCTGATTAGAGTCCCTATTTCTTCCTCTGTTTTCCGCTTCTGTCCTTGTCGGATCATTGTTTGATGTTTGCTGTTCTGTGTCCTTGTTCCGCCCTGTCGTGTTTCCGCCTTCTTCAGATGCTGCGTGTGAGCAGGTATCTATATCAGCTACGGCCTGCGCCTTCCCGAAGCGACCTGCAGTCTGTGGTCGCGTATCCAGTTGTTCCCCTCTACTGCCTAGAGGATTTCAGTTTTCCTGGTTGACTTTACCTGAGATTATATCCAGGATTATCGTTTTTGTTATAGACTGGAATAAAGACTCTGTTTCTGTTAAATCGCTTTTGGGTCCTCATTCATCAGCATAACAGAATGATCCGACCTCGAATGGACCCAGCGACTACGGATTCTCGCAACACTGCCGTCGAGATCCAGGGAGCAATGCTCGGCAGACACGAGCAGGAATTGTCTGCTGCTCGTCATGCCGTTGAGACCCTGGCCGCTCAGGTCTCCGACCTCTCAGGACAGTTTCAGAGTCTTCGTCTCGTGCCACCAGCTACTTCCTGGTCTTCCGAGTCTCCGGAACCTAGGGTTAATAACCCACCTTGTTACTCTGGGCAGCCCACTGAGTGCCGCTCCTTTCTCACCCAGTGTGATATTGTGTTCTCTCTCCAGCCCAACACATACTCAAGAGAGAGAGCTCGGATCGCCTACGTCATATCACTCCTTACTGGTCGGGCTCGGGAGTGGGGCACAGCTATCTGGGAGGCAAGGGCTGAGTGTACTAACGATTATCAGAACTTTAAAGAGGAGATGATACGGGTTTTTGATCGTTCAGTTTTTGGGAAGGAGGCTTCCAGGGCCCTGGCTTCCCTATGTCAAGGTGATCGATCCATAACGGATTACTCTATAGAGTTTCGCACTCTTGCTGCCTCCAGTGACTGGAACGAGCCGGCGTTGCTCGCTCGTTTTCTGGAGGGACTCCACGCTGAGGTTAAAGATGAGATTCTCTCCCGGGAGGTTCCTTCCAGCGTGGACTCTTTGATTGCACTCGCCATCCGCATAGAACGACGGGTAGATCTTCGTCACCGAGCTCGTGGAAGAGAGCTCGCGTTAACGGTGTTTCCCCTCTCCGCATCTCAACCATCTCCTCCCACCGGCTCAGAGACTGAGTCCATGCAGCTGGGAGGTATTCGCATTTCGACTAAGGAGAGGGAACGGAGAATCACCAACCGCCTTTGCCTCTATTGCGGTTCTGCTGGACATTTTGTCATTTCATGTCCAGTAAAAGCCAGAGCTTATCAGTAAGCGGAGGGCTACTGGTGAGCGCTACTACTCAGGTCTCTCCATCCAGATCCTGTACTACCTTGTCGGTCCATCTACGCTGGACCGGTTCGGCTGCTTCCTGCAGTGCCTTGATAGACTCTGGGGCTGAGGGTTGTTTTATGGACGAAGCATGGGCTCGGAAACATGACATTCCTCTCAGACAGTTAGGGGAGCCCACGCCCATGTTCGCCTTAGATGGTAGTCTTCTCCCCAGTATCAGATGTGAGACACTACCTTTAACCCTCACTGTATCTGGTAACCACAGTGAGACCATTTCCTTTTTGATTTTTCGTTCACCTTTTACACCTGTTGTTTTGGGTCATCCCTGGCTAGTATCTCATAATCCTTCTATTAATTGGTCTAGTAATTCTATCCTATCCTGGAATGTTTCTTGTCATGTGAAGTGTTTAATGTCTGCTATCCCTCCTGTTTCTTCTGTCCCCTCTTCTCAGGAGGAACCTGGTGATTTGACAGGAGTGCCGGAGGAATATCATGATCTGCGCACGGTCTTCAGTCGGTCCAGAGCCAACTCCCTTCCTCCTCACCGGTCGTATGATTGTTGTATTGATCTCCTTCCGGGGACCACTCCCCCTCGGGGTAGACTATACTCTCTGTCGGCTCCCGAACGTAAGGCTCTCGAGGATTATCTGTCTGTTTCTCTCGACGCCGGTACCGTGGTGCCTTCTTCCTCTCCCGCCGGAGCGGGGTTTTTTTTTGTTAAGAAGAAGGACGGTACTCTGCGCCCCTGCGTGGATTATCGAGGGCTGAATGACATAACGGTTAAGAATCGTTATCCGCTTCCCCTTATGTCGTCAGCCTTCGAGATTCTGCAGGGAGCCAGGTTCTTTACTAAGTTGGACCTTCGTAACGCTTACCATCTCGTGCGCATCAGAGAGGGGGACGAGTGGAAAACGGCGTTTAACACTCCGTTAGGGCATTTTGAATACCGGGTTCTGCCGTTCGGTCTCGCTAATGCTCCAGCTGTCTTTCAGGCATTAGTTAATGATGTACTGAGAGACATGCTGAACATCTTTGTTTTCGTTTACCTTGACGATATCCTGATTTTTTTCACCGTCACTCGAGATTCATGTTCAGCACGTTCGACGTGTACTCCAGCGCCTTTTAGAGAATTGTCTCTACGTGAAGGCTGAGAAGTGCGCCTTTCATGTCTCCTCTGTCACATTTCTCGGTTCTGTTATTTCCGCTGAAGGCATTCAGATGGATCCCGCTAAGGTCCAGGCTGTCAGCGATTGGCCCGTTCCTAAGTCACGTGTCGAGTTGCAGCGCTTTCTCGGTTTCGCTAATTTCTATCGGCGTTTCATTCGTAATTTCGGTCAAGTGGCTGCCCCTCTCACAGCTCTTACTTCTGTCAAGACGTGCTTTAAGTGGTCCGGTGC
Source organism: Salvelinus namaycush (assembly GCF_016432855.1). Classification (NCBI taxonomy): domain Eukaryota; kingdom Metazoa; phylum Chordata; class Actinopteri; order Salmoniformes; family Salmonidae; genus Salvelinus; species Salvelinus namaycush. Next base: position 52,900,728 of record NC_052326.1, on the reverse strand, counting down.
CGCCCAGGGAGCTTTTGATCTCCTCAAGAAGCGTTTTACATCCGCTCCTATCCTTGTTACTCCTGAGGTCACTAAACAATTCATTGTCGAGGTTGACGCTTCAGAGGTGGGCGTGGGAGCCATTCTGTCCCAGCGCTTCCATTCTGACGATAAGGTCCATCCTTGCGCTTATTTTTCTCATCGCCTGTCGCCATCGGAACGCAACTATGATGTGGGTAACCGCGAACTGCTCGCCATCCGCTTAGCCCTAGGCGAATGGCGACAGTGGTTGGAGGGGGCGACCGTTCCTTTTGTCGTTTGGACTGACCATAAGAACCTTGAGTACATCCGTTCTGCCAAACGACTCAATGCACGTCAAGCTCGTTGGGCGTTGTTTTTCGCTCGTTTCGAGTTCGTGATTTCTTATCGCCCGGGAAATAAGAACACCAAGCCTGATGCCTTATCCCGTCTCTTTAGTTCTTCTGTGGCTTCTACCGACCCCGAGGGGATTCTCCCTGAAGGGCGTGTTGTCGGGTTGACTGTCTGGGGAATTGAGAGACAGGTAAAGCAAGCACTCACTCACACTGCGTCGCCGCGCGCTTGTCCTAGTAACCTTCTTTTCGTTCCTGTCTCTACTCGTCTGGCTGTTCTTCAGTGGGCTCACTCTGCCAAGTTAGCTGGCCACCCCGGCGTTCGGGGTACGCTTGCTTCTATTCGCCAGCGGTTTTGGTGGCCTACTCAGGAGCGTGACACGCGCCGTTTCGTGGCTGCTTGTTCGGACTGCGCGCAGACTAAGTCAGGTAACTCTCCTCCTGCTGGTCGTCTCAGACCGCTTCCCATTCCTTCTCGACCATGGTCTCACATCGCCTTAGACTTTATTACCGGTCTGCCTTCGTCTGCGGGGAAGACTGTGATTCTTACGGTTGTCGATAGGTTCTCTAAGGCGGCACATTTCATTCCCCTCGCTAAGCTTCCTTCCGCTAAGGAGACGGCACAAATCATCATTGAGAATGTGTTCAGAATTCATGGCCTCCCGTTAGACGCCGTTTCAGACAGAGGCCCGCAATTCACGTCACAGTTTTGGAGGGAGTTCTGTCGTTTGATTGGTGCTTCCGTTAGTCTCTCTTCCGGTTTTCATCCCCAGTCTAACGGTCAAGCAGAAAGGGCCAATCAGACGATTGGTCGCATATTACGCAGCCTTTCTTTTCGAAACCCTGCGTCTTGGGCGGAACAGCTCCCCTGGGCAGAATACGCTCACAACTCGCTTCCTTCGTCTGCTACCGGGCTATCTCCGTTTCAGAGTAGTCTTGGGTACCAGCCTCCTCTGTTCTCGTCCCAGCTCGCCGAGTCCAGCGTTCCCTCCGCTCAGGCTTTTGTCCAACGTTGTGAGCGCACCTGGAGGAGGGTCAGGTCTGCACTTTGCCGTTACAGGGCGCAGACTGTGAGAGCCGCCAATAAACGTAGGATTAAGAGTCCTAGGTATTGTCGCGGTCAGAGAGTGTGGCTTTCCACTCGTAACCTTCCCCTTACGACAGCTTCTCGCAAGTTGACTCCGCGGTTCATTGGTCCGTTCCGTGTCTCTCAGGTCGTCAATCCTGTCGCTGTGCGACTGCTTCTTCCGCGACATCTTCGTCGCGTCCACCCTGTCTTCCATGTCTCCTGTGTCAAGCCTTTTCTTCGCGCCCCCGTTCGTCTTCCCCCCCCCCCCCCCCCGTCCTTGTCGAGGGCGCACCTATTTACAAGGTACGGAAGATCATGGACATGCGTTCTCGGGGACGTGGTCACCAGTACTTAGTGGATTGGGAGGGTTACGGTCCTGAGGAGAGGAGTTGGGTTCCATCTCGGGACGTGCTGGACCGTTCGTTGATTGATGATTTCCTCCGTTGCCGCCAGGGTTCCTCCTCGAGTGCGCCAGGAGGCGCTCGGTGAGTGGGGGGGTACTGTCATGTTTTGTCATTGATTATCATGTCTTGTCCCTGTGCTTCCCCTTCTATTCGTTTCCCTCTGCTGGTCTTATTAGGTTCTTTCCCTCTTTCTATCCCTCTCTCTCCCCCTCCCTCTCTCCCTCTCTCGCTCTCTCTCTCTATCGTTCCGTTCCTGCTCCCAGCTGTTCCTCATTCTCCTAACTACCTCATTTACTCTTTCACACCTGTCCCCTATTTTGCCCTCTGATTAGAGTCCCTATTTCTTCCTCTGTTTTCCGCTTCTGTCCTTGTCGGATCATTGTTTGATGTTTGCTGTTCTGTGTCCTTGTTCCGCCCTGTCGTGTTTCCGCCTTCTTCAGATGCTGCGTGTGAGCAGGTATCTATATCAGCTACGGCCTGCGCCTTCCCGAAGCGACCTGCAGTCTGTGGTCGCGTATCCAGTTGTTCCCCTCTACTGCCTAGAGGATTTCAGTTTTCCTGGTTGACTTTACCTGAGATTATATCCAGGATTATCGTTTTTGTTATAGACTGGAATAAAGACTCTGTTTCTGTTAAATCGCTTTTGGGTCCTCATTGATCAGCATAACACTGGTGGCTTTTTTATGGAAGGTCTGGGAATTGCATCCTTTTAGGATGGTTGTAGAATTTAACGGCTCTTTTCTGGATTTTGATAATCAGCGGGTACCGGCCTAATTCTGCTCTGCATGCATTATTTTTTACGTTGAGGATGTTTTTGCAGAATTCTGCAATCAGTCTCTCAATTTGGTTTCTGTCCCATTTTGTGAAATATTGGTTGGTTAAAGGACCCCAGACCTCACAACCATAAAGGGCAATGGATTCTATAACTGATTCAAGTATTTTTAGCCAGATCCTAATAGGTATGTCGAATTTTATGTTCCTTGCCTTGTCTCTCAGATCGTTCCTAGCTTTGTGGAAGTTACCTGTGGCGCTGATGTTTAGGCCAAGGTATGTATAGTTTTTTGTGCGCTCTAGGGCAACGGTGTCTCGATGGAATTTGTATTTGTGGTCCTGGCGACTGGACCTTTTTTGGAACACCATTATTTTGGTCGTACTGAGATTTACTGTCCGGGCCCAAGTCTGGCAGAATCTGTGCAGAAGATCTAGGTGCTGCTGTAGGCCCTCCTTGGTTGGTGACATAATCACCAGAAAGCAGTAAACATTTGACTTAATATTCTAGTAGGGTGCTGCAGACTGTTCTCACCAATTCGTTTATGTGTATATATATATATATATACACACATATATATATATATATATATATATATATATATATATACACACACACACTACCTTTCAAAAGTTTGGGGTCACTTAGAAATGTTCTTGTTTTTGAAAGAAAAGCACATTTTTTCCCCATTAAAATAACATTAAATCGATCAGAAATACAGTGTAGACATTGTTAATGTTGTACATGACTATTATAGCTGGAAACTGATGAGTTTTTATGGAATATCTACATAGACGTACAGAGGCCCATTATCAGCAACCATCACTCCTGTGTTCCAATGGCACCTTGTGTTAGCTAATCCAAATGCATAATTTTAAAAGGCAAATTGATCATTAGAAAACCCTTTTGCAATTATGTTAGCACAGCTGAAAACCTTTGTGCTGATTGAAGAAGCAATACAACTGGCCTTCTTTAGACTAGTTGAGTATCTGGAGCATCACGAATCCAAGATGGCGTAGCAGTCGGACGTCTGTTTGTCCCGTGTAAATAGTCTGTAAATAGTCTGTTTTTCGGTTTCGTATTTACTTTCCATCTCACTTTCCATCTACGAACTAAATATACTTTCCTGCAACCCGCCTCTCCCAATGTGGTACAGATCTGCTATTTTATTTTATTTTTATACCTTATAACTGGAACCTCCATCAGAGGCTAGCCAGCTAACTAGCTATTAGTCATTGTTAGTCACTTCTAGCGGTCTTCACCTTTAGCTCGGACACCAGCCAGCTTTAGCTCGAACACTACCTGCCAGTCTGCACTGCGAGACATCAACCCAGAGCATATTGGACTGCTTTTCTCTACCACATCACCGGATTCCTGACGCGAGCTCTGGATCATTACACCGGATCATCGCAGCTAGCTAGCTGCAACCGAGTGGCTATTGTTGGCTAACGCCTCTGTCCCGAAGCAAGCGCCAAGTTAGCCTTGAGCTAGCCTCGAGCTAGGCCCATCTCCCAGCTGGCCGACGAAGTATACCAGCTAATTCTTGGGCTACAATACCTCTTTGGCAATTGGCCTGGACCCTTTATTGTCGACACGGAGCCCCGCTGATCCATCACAACTGGTCTGCCGACTAAATTATCCGATATGGTTTCAACAGGCTTTTCCTTTGCAATGTTGCCAAAGACCCATCTGCTAGCCCCGGTCCGCTAGCTTTCTGAACGCTGTGCCTCCCGCTCGCCTAGCGTGGTAGCGACAACCGAACGGCTCCCTGACTCACCTATTGCTGCTCATTGGACCCTATGATCACTCGGCTACACAGCTGATGCCTGCTGGACTGTTCACTAACACAGTACCTCATTGTGTTGATCTGTCGGCCCCAGCCTCGAACTCAGGTCTGTGTGTACCTAACTGACCCTCTCTGCATATTCATCGCCATTTACCCGTTGTTGTCTTAGCTCTCCCGATCAACACCTGTGATTACTTTATGCCTCTCTGTAATGTCAATATTCCTTGTCTAGTGCTGTTTCGGTTAGTTCTTACTGTTTTATTTCACTGTAGAGCCCCCAGTCCCGCTCAACATGCCACAAATAGCTCTTTTGTCCAATCCCCCACATATGCAAAAACCTCACCTGGCTTACATGGTGCCTCCAGAGATGCAACATCTCTCATCATCACTCAACGCCTAGGTTTACCTCAACTGTACTCACATCCTACCATACCCTTGTCTGTACATTATGCCCTGAATCTATTCTACTACACCCAGAAATCTGCTCCTTTTACTCTCTGTTCCGAACGTGCTAGACGACCAGTTGTTATAGCCTTTAAAGGTACCCTTATCCTACTCCTCCTCTGTTCCTCTGGTGATGTAGAGGTTATTCCAGGCCCTGTAGCCCCCAGTACTACACCTATTCCCCAGGCGCTCTCATTTGTTGACATTTGTAAAAGCCTTGGTTTCATGTATGTTAACATCAGAAGCCTCCTCCCTAAGTTTGTTTTATTCACTGCTTTAGCCCACTCTGCCAACCCTGATATCCTAGCCGTATCTGAATCCTGGCTTAGGAAGGCCACCAAAAACGCTGAAATTTCCATCCCCAACTACAACATTTCCCGTCAAGATAGAACTACCAAAGGGGGCGGAGTTGCAATCTACTGCAGAGACAGCCTGCAAAGTTCTGTCAAACTATCCAATCTCAGTTTGAGATTCTACTTTTAAAAATCCACCTTTCCAGAAATAAGTCTCTCACTGTTGTCGCTTGTTATAGACCCCCCTCAGCCCCCAGCTGTGCCCTGAACACCATATGTGAATTGATTGCCCCCCATCTGTCTTCAGAGTTTGTACTGTTAGGTGACCTAAACTGGGATATGCTTAACACCCCGGCCGTCCTACAATCTAAGCTAGATGCCCTCAATCTCACACAAATTGTCAAGGAACCTACCAGGTACAACCCTAAATCTGTAAACATGGGCACCCTCATAGATATCATCCTGACCAACCTGCCCTCTAAATACCTCTGCTGTCTTAAACCAGGATCTCAGCAATCAATGCCTAATTGCCTGTGTCCGGAAATGGGTCCACGGTCAAACGGCCACCCCTCATCACTGTCAAATGCTCCAGGCCTTTCTAATCGACCTGGCCCGGGTATCCTGGAAGGATATTGACCTCATCCCACCAGTAGAGGAGGCCTTGTTGTTCTTTCAAAGTTCTTTCCCCACCATCTTAAATAAGCATGCCCCATTCAAAAAATGTAGAACTAAGAACAGATATAGCCCTTGGTTCACTCCAGACTTGACTGCCCTTGACCAGCACAAAAACATCCTGTGGCGTACCGCTTTAGCATCGAATAGCCCCCACGATATGCAACTTTTCAGGGTAGTCAGGAACCACTAAACACAGTCAGTAAGGAAAGCTAAGGCTAGCTTTTTCAAACAGAAATTTGCATCCTTTAGCACTAATTCCAAAAGGTTTTGGGACACTGTAAAGTCCATGGAGAATAAGAGCACCTCCTCCCAGCTGCCCACTGCACTGAGGATAGGAAACACTGTCACCACCGATAAATCTACGATAATCGAGAATTTTAATAAGCATTTTTCTACGGCTAGCCATGCTTTCCACCTGGCTACCCCTACCCTGGCCAACAGCTCTGCACCCCCCGTAGCAACTTGCCCAAGCTCCCCCCCCGCTTCTCCTTCACCCAAATCCAGATAGGTGATGTTCTGAAAAATCCGGACCCCTACAAGTCAGCTGGACTAGACCATCTGGACCCTCTCTTTCTAAAATGATCTGCCGCAAATGTTGCAACCCCTATTACTAGCCTGTTCAACCTATCTTTTGTATCGTCTGAGATCCCAAAAGATTGGAAAGCTGCTGCGGTCATCCCCCTCTTCAAAGGGGGAGACACTCTAGACCCAAACTGTTACAGACCTAAATCCATCCTGCCCTGCCCTTCTAACGTCTTCAAAAGCATTGTTGACAAACAGATCACCGACCATTTCGAAACCCACCGTACCTTCTCTGCTATGCAATCTGGTTTCCGAGCTGGTCATGGGTGCACCTCAGCCACACTCAAGGTCCTAAACGATATCATAACCGCCATCGATAAAAGACAGTACTGTGCAGCCGTCTTCATCGACCTGGCCACGGCTTTCGACTGTCAATTAACGCATTCGGCAGACTCGATAGCCTTGGTTTCCCAAATGACTGCCTCGCCTGGTTCACCAACTACTTCCCAGACAGAGTTCAGTGTGTCAAATCGGAGGGCCTGTTGTCCGGACCTCTGGCAGTCTCTTTGGGGGTGCCACAGAATGGTGTCGTCTACGCAGACGACACCATTCTGTATACATCTGGCCCTTCTTTGGACACTGTGTTAACAAACCTCCAAACGAGCTTCAATGCCATACAACACTCCTTCCGTGGCCTCCAACTGCTCTTAAATGCTAGTAAAACTAAATGCATGCTCTTCAACCAATCGCTGCACGCACCCGCCTGCCCGACTAGCATCACGGACGGTTCTGACTTAGAATATGTGGACAACTACAAAAAACTAGGTGTCTGGTTAGACTGTAAACTCTCTTTCCAGACTCACATTAAGCATCTCTTATCCAAAATTAAATCTAGAATCGGCTTCCTATTTCGCAACAATGCCACCTTCACTCATGCTGCCAAACATACCCTCGTAAAACTGGCTATCCTACCGATCCTTGACTTTGGCGATGTCATTTACAAACTAGCCTCCAACACTCTACTCAGCAAATTGGATGTAGTCTATCACAGTGCCATCTGTTTTGTCACCAAAGCCCCATATACTACCTACCACTGCAACCTGTATGCTCTCGTTGGCTGGCCCTCCCTACATATTCGTCGCCAAACCCACTGACTCCAGGTCATCTATACGTCTTTGCTAGGTAAATCCCCGCCTTATCTCAGCTCACTGGTCACCAGAGCAACACCCACCCATAGCACGCGCTCCAGCAGGTATATTTCACTGGTCATCCCCAAAGCCAACACCTCCTTTGTATGCCTTTCATAACAGTTCTCTGCTGCCAATGACTGGAACGAATTGCAAAATTCACTGAAGCTGGAGACTCATATCTCCCTCACTAACTTTAAGCATTAGCTGTCAGATTAGTTTACAGATCACTGCACCTGTACACAGCCCATCTGTAAATATCCCACCCAACTACCTCATTCCCATATTGTTATTTTTTTTGCTCTTTTGCACCCCAGTATCTCTACTTCACTTCAGCATCTGCACATCTAACCCTCCAGTGTTAATGCTAAATTGTAATTATTTCACCACCATGGCCTATTTATTGCCTTACCTCCCTAATCTTACTACATTTGCACACACTGTATTTAGATTTTTCTATTGTGTTACTGACTGTACGTTTGTTTATCCCATGTGTAACTCTGTGTTGTTGTTTTTGTAGCACTGCTTTGCTTTATCTTGGCCAGGTCGCAGTTGTAAATGAGAATTTGTTCTCAACTGACCTACCTGGTTAAATAAAGGTGAAATAAAAACATTTATTTTTATTTTTTATCTGCATTTGTGGGTTTAATTACAGTCTAAAAATGACCAGAAACAAAGACCTTTCTTTTGAAACTCGTCAGTCTATTCTTGTTCTGAGAAATGATGGCTATTCCGTGCGAGAAATTGGCAAGTATGAATGAAGATCTGGTACAACGCTGTGTACTGCTCCCTTCACAGAATAAAACTGTCTCTAACCAGAATAGATAGAGGAGTGGGAGGCCACGGTGCACAACTGAGCAAGAGGTTAAGTACATTAGAGTACACAAGTCCTCAACTGGCAGCTTTATTAAGTAGTACACCAGTCTCAACGTCAACAGTGAAGATGTGACTCCGGGATGCTGGCCTTCTAGTCAGAGTTGCGAAGAAAAAGCCATATCTCAGACTGGCCAATAAAAAGAAAAGATTAAGATGGGCAAAAGAACACAGAGACTGAACAGAGGAAGATTGGAAAAAAGTGTTATGGACAGACAAATCTAAGTTTGAGGTGTTCGGATCACAAAGAAGAACATTTGTGAGATGCAGAAAAAATGAAAAGATGCTGGATGAGTGCTTGACGCCATCTGTCAAAAATGGTTGAGGCAATGTGATGGTCTGGGGGTGCTTTGGTGGTGGTAAAGTGGGAGATTTGTACAGGGTAAAAGGGATCTTGAAGAAGGAAGACTATCACTCCATTTTGCAACGCCATGCCATACCCTGTGGACGGTGCGTACTTGGAACCAATTTCCTCCTACAGCAGGACAATGAACCAAAGCACAGCTCCAAACTATGCAAGAACTATTTAGGGAAGAAGCAGTCAGCTGGTATTCTGTCTATAATGGAGTGGCCAGCACAGTCACCGGATCTCAACCCTATTGAGCTGTTGTGGGAGCAGCATGACCGTATGGTAAGTAAGAAGTGCCCATCAAGACAATCCAACTTGTGGGAGGTGCTTCAGAAAGCATGGGGTGAAATCTCTTCAAATTACCTCAACAAATTGACAACTAGAATGCCAAAGGTTTGCAAGGCTGTAATTGCTGCAAATGTTGGATTCTTTGACGAAAGCAAAGTTTGAAGGACACAATTATTATTTCAATAAAAAATCTTAATTTATAATCTTGTCAACGTCTTGACTATATTTCCTATATTTGCAACTCATTTCATGTATGTTTTCATGGAAAACAAGGACATTTCAACTCACTATATTTGCAACTCATTTCATGTATGTTTTCATGGAAAACAAGGACATTTCTAAGTGACCCCAAACTTTTTAACTGTAGTGTATTCACAGTTGAAGTTGGAAGTTTACATACACTTAGGTTGGAGTCATTAAAACTCGTTTTTCAACCACTCCACAAGTCGTTTAGGACATCTACTTTGTGCATAAACCAAGTAATTTTTCCAACAATTGTTCACAGACAAATTATTTCACTAATAATTAACTGTATCACAATTCCAGTGGGTCAGAAGTTTACATACACTAAGTTGACTGTGCCTTTAAACAGGTTGGAAAATTCCGGAAGTTGATGTCATGGCTTTCGAAGCTTCTGTTAGGCTAATTTACATCATTTGAGTAAATTGGAGGTGTACCTGTGGATGTATTTCAAGGCCTACCTTCCAACTCAGTGCCTCTTTGCTTGACATCATCAAAAGAAATCAGCCAAGACCTCCACAAGTTGTAGACCTCCACAAGTCTGGTTCATCCCTGGGAACAATTTCCAAACGCTTGAAGGTACCACGTTGATCTGTACAAACATTAGTATGCTAGTATAAACACCATGGGACCACGCAGCTGTCATTCCTCTGAGGAAGGACATGCGTTCTGTCTCCTGGAGATGAACGTACTTTGGTGCGAAAAGTGAAAATCAATCCCAGAACAAGAGCAAAGGACCTTGTGAAGATGCTGGAGGAAGCAGGTACAAAAGTATCTATATCCATAGTAAAACGAGTCCCATATCGACATAAGCTGAAAGGCCGCTCAGCAAGGAAGAAGCCACTGCTCCAAAACCGCCATAAAAAAGCCAAACTACGGTTTGCAACTGCACATGGGGACAAAGATTGTACTTTTTGGAGAAATGTCCTCAGGTCTGATGAAACAAAAATAGAACTGTTTGGCCATAATGACCATTATTAAGTTTGGAGGAAAAAAGGGGATGCTTGCAAGCCGAAGAACACCATCCCAACCGTGAAGCACGGGGGTGGCAGCATCATGTTGTTGGGTGCTTTTCTGTAGGAGGGACTGGTGCACTTCACAAAATAGATGGCATATTGATGAAGGAAAATGATGTGGATATATTGAAGCAACATCTCAAGACATCAGTCAGGAAGTTAAAGCTTGGTTGTAAACGGGTCTTCCAAATGAACAATGACCCCAAGCATACTTCCAAAGTTGTGGCAAAATGGCTTAAGGACATCAGTGTCAAGGTTTTGGAGGGGCCATCACAAAGCCCTGACCTCAATCCTATAGAAAATGTGTGGGCAGAACTGAAAAAGCGTGTGCGAGCAAGGTGGCCTACAAACCTGATTCAGTTACACCAGCTCTGTCAGGAGGAATGGTCCAACATACACCCAATTTATTGTGGGAAGCTTGTGGAAGGCTACCCGAAACGTTTGACCGAAGTTAAACAATTTAACTTTTTATGGCTGCAGGGGCAGTATTGAGTATTTTATGGCTGCAGGGGCAGCTCTGATTAAAGGTGCCCATTTCAAACGGCCTCGTACTCAATTCTTGCTCGTACAATATGCATATTATTATTACTATTGGATAGAAAACACTCTCTAGTTTCTAAAACCGTTTGAATTATATCTGTGAGTCAAACAGAACTCATTTGGCACAAACTTCCTGACCAGGAAGTGGAAAGTCTGAAATCGATGCCCTGTTCTTCTTCCTGCCTATACATGGGCATGATACGTAAGAGTCTACGTGCACTTCATAGACCTTCCCCTGGATGTCAAGAGGCTGTGAGAGAAGAAATGTAGTGTTTATCTTGGTCTGAAGTGGAATACAAGCTCTTTGTATGACGTGTCCCTCATTTCCGGTACTCTTGGGAGCGCGAGGTGGACAGTGGGATTGCCTTCTGTTTAGCTGCCGTTATGGACGACTACTATCTCCGGCTTTGATTTTATTTGATACATGTGACCATATCATCGTAAAGTATGTTTTTTCAATATAGTTTAATCAGATTATTGAAATTTTTTCGGGAGTTTTGCCGTGTTCCGTTCTCTGACTTTGTTGACGATGGAGAGATCCGTGGCACTTGGCTAGTGCGCGTGCTAAATGAAGAGGGAAAGTTGCCGTTCTAAATCCAAACAACGACTGTTCTGGACAAAGGACCCCTTGTCCAACATTCTGATGAAAGATCAGCAAAAGTAAGAAACATTTTATGATGCTATTTCATATATCTGTCGTACATGTGAACTAGTCGCCGACGCCCAACGTTTGGGTACTCTAGCTATACCGAAGCTGCATATCGTAATGAAGTTATTTTTAGAATTCTAACACTGCGATTTCATTAAGAACTAATGGATCTATCATTTCCTATACAACATGTATTTTTTAGTTATGTTTATGAATAGCTATTTGGTCAGAATATGTGTGTCAGAAAAAGTGTCAGGAAAAATCCGGACGTAGTGGGAAAAAGTAGCTAAGTTAGCACAATGTGTAACCATTGATTTCAGCTCTAAATATGCACATTTTCGAACAAAACATAAGTGTATGTATAACCTGATGTTATAGGACTGTCATCTGAGGAAGAAAATCAAGGTTAGTCAAAAATTATATATCTTTTGCTTGTTTGTTACGATCACTTACTTTTGCTACTGGGAAATTGCTTGTGTTTTTGGCTATTGTGGTAAGCTAATATAACGCTATATTGTGTTTTCGCTGTAAAACACTTGATAAATCGGAAATATTGTCTGGAATCACAAGATGCCTGTCTTTCAATTGCTGTACACTATGTATTTTTCAGAAATGTTTTATGATGAGTATTTAGTTATTTGGCGTTGGTGTCTGTAATTATTCTGTCTGCTTTCGGTGCAATTTCTGATTGTAGCTGCAATGTAAACTATGATTTATACCTGAAATATGCACATTTTTCTAACAAAACATATGCTATACAATAAATATGTTATCAGACTGTCATCTGATGAAGTTGTTTCTTGGTTAGTGGCTATTTATATCTTTATTTGGTCGAATTTGTGATAGCTACTGATGGAGTAAAAAACTGGTGGAGTAAAAAAAGTGGTGTCTTTTGCTAACGTGGTTAGCTAATAGATTTACATATTGTGTCTTCCCTGTAAAACATTTTAAAAATCGGACATGTTGGCTGGATTCACAAGATGTGTACCTTTCATATGCTGTATTGGACTTTTTAATGTGTGAAAGTTAAATATTTAAAAAAATATATATTTTGAATTTCGCGCCCTGCACTTGAGCTGGCTGTTGTCATAAGTGTACCGACGTCGGGCTTGCAGCCATAAGAAGTAAAGGCAATGCTACCAAATACTAATTGAGTGTATGTAAACTTCTGACCCACTGGCAATGTGATGAAAGAAATGAAAGCTTAAATAAATCATTCTCTCTACTATTATTCTGACATTTCACATTCCTAAAATGAAGTGATGATCCTAACTGACCTAAAACAGGGAATTTTTACTAGGATTAAATGTCAGGAATTGTGAGAAACTGAGTGTAAATGTATTTTGCTAAGGTGTATGTAAACTTCCGACTTCAACTGTATATATAAACTCAGCAAAAACAGAAATGTACATTATTTAGGACCCTGTCTTTCAAAGATAATTCGTAATAATCCAAATAATTTCACAGATCTTCATTGTAATGGGTTGACCCTGGTCAAAAGTAGTGCACTATAAAGGGAATAGGGTGCCATTTTGAGATGCAGATATAACTATTAAAACCTCTTATGAATTGGCCCGTTTCTTTCAATTTTCGCCTAAAATGACTTACCCAAATCTAACTGCCTGTAGCTCAGGCCCTGAAGCAAGGATATGCATATTATTGGTACCATTTGAAAGGACACACTTTGACATTTATGGAAATGTGAAAGGAATGTAGTAGAATATAACACAATCGACCTGGTAATAGATAATACAAAGTAAAAACCAATTGTTCTTTTGTATTTTTTTTTGTACCATCATCTTTGAAATGCAAGAGAAGGGCCATAAATGTACTAATCCAGCCTAGGTACAATTTAGATTTTGGCCACTAGATGATGATCGAATCCACATTTATCGTCGAAGGAATGAGCGTTACACCGAGGCCTGTACTCTGAAGCGGGATCGATTTGGAGGTAGAGGGTCCATCATGGTCTGGGGCGGTGTGTCACAGCATCATCGGACTGAGCTTGTTGTCATTGCAGGCAATCTCAACGCTGTGCGTTACAGGGAAGACATCCTCCTCCCTCATCTGGTACCTTTCCTGCAGGCTCATCCTGACATGACCCTCCAGCATGACAATGCCACCAGCCATGTTGCTCGTTCTTTGCGTGATTTCCTGCAAGACAGGAATGTCAGTGTTTTGCCATGGCCAGCAAAGAGCCCGCATCGCAATCCCATTGAGCACGTCTGGACCTGTTGGATTGGAGGGTGAGGGCTTGGTCCATTCCCCCCAGAAATGTTTGGGAACTTGCAGGTGCCTTGGAGGAAGAGTAGGGTAACATCTCATAGCAATGACTGGCAAATCTGGTGCAGTCCATGAGGAGGAGATGCACTGCAGTACTTAATGCAGCTGGTGGCCACACCAGATACTGACTGTTACTTTTGATTTTGACCCCCCCGTTGTTCAGGGACACATTATTCCATTTCTGTTAGTTACATGTATGTGGAACTTGTTCAGTTTATGTCTCAGTTGTTGAATCTTGTTATGTTCATACAAATATTTACGCATGTTAAGTTTACTGAAAATAAACGCAGTTGACAGTGAGAGGATGTTTTTTTGTTGTTGCTGAGTTTATGTTGAAGAGGGTGGGGCTTAAGCTGCATCCCTGTCTCAGCCCACGGCCCCGTGGAAAGAAATGTGTGTTTTTGCCAATTTTAACCGTACACTTGTTGTTTGTTTAGTATTTTCCGATTTTTCCAGACACGGTTAGTCTATGATTCTTCAATGCTGATTTCTGACATGCTGTTTTCCGTAGTGTATTTCTGTATTGTTTTACGCTCAGGTTTTCTGGGTCTCTATGTTTGTGTTGGATAGGTTTCTCAGTTTCTTTCTTCGGTTTTTCCATTCTTCATCAAACCATTTGTCATTGTTGTTCATTTTGTTAGGTTTTCTATTTGACATTTTCAAATATAGTGTTTAGGTTTTCTTCTGCCAAGTTTACACCTTCTTTATTACAGTGAAACTTTTTGTCCAGGATGTTGTCTACAAGGGATTGAATTTGTTGGTGCCTCATTGTTTTTTGGTGTGTTTCCACACTACTTTCCTTCCATCTAATAGCATTTCATAATATTATTCAGTTCCTTTGGCTTTGATGCCTCATGATTGAGTATTGCTCTGTTCAAGTGGACTCTCTATCTATCTATCTATCTATCTATCTATCTATCTATCTATCTATCTATCTATCTATCTATCTATCTATCTTTCTCGCTGTCTCTCTATCTGTCTGTCTCTCTCTCTCTCTCTCTCGTGTGACATTCAGTTCATAGTTTGCTCCTAGTTCCCTTTATTCAAACAAACAGCCTAGCTAGAGAGTAGCACACACACACACACACACACACACACACACACACACACCCCCCCCACCCACACATATTTCAGTAAGCGATGCAGCTAGTGCATGTGATGTAAATAATGAATCACACAAGAGGCATGGTGTTAGAATTGAAATGGAGCAACTCTGCTCCTCTGAGGGTAAAGGCATATTCTTGTATTCAGGCTTGGTCTTAAACACTGAATAGCCAATCAGCTTCATGATTTCTCACTTGGAAGGCCTTCACATAGTATAACCTGACACCTGGATATTTTTCTTATTTTCTCTCTGTTGTTTTTTTTGCATGTGGTTATCAAATAGATATTGCTCATATATGAAGGCTAAGACTACTCATATATTTTCAAACAGATTGAAAAGGCAAAGTTTTATTATTATCCTTGTATTTGCATGTGTTTGTCAAATAAATACCTCTCAGGGAGGTTAGCTCTGTTATAGTTATTACATTCTCTCAAACACTTTGATCCTTAATATCCTGGTATGTATACAAATCGTTATGTAAAGTGTGTTGAGACACATGTCGAATGCACTTTAAATTGACTTGACTCGATTTCCATACGTTAGAAGGTTAAATGTATGGTTCCTTTAGACTAGATGTGGGGGTTCAGTTTCAGGTCTGTTTAGAATGTTAATACCATAGTATTAACATACCATAGTATTAACACCATCCACCCTGATGTCATCCCTGTGCATGCCTCATACTACCAAGCTGTGTGTGTGCTGTTATTTTCTATTTCCAAATGAGAGAGAGGCGTCATCCCCCTGCTATCTAATACTGGTTTAATGGAGAGTCTCTCTCTCTCTCTCTAGCTCTCTCTAGCTCTCTCTCTAGCTCTCTCTCTCTCTCTCTCTCTCTAGCTCTCTAGGTCTCTCTCTCTAGCTCTCTCTCTCTAAACTCATCTACATAACACACACCGCATTAAACCTAATCTATATGGGCCAGCGTGACACACAACGCACACCCAAAAGACACCGCATAAAAACCTCATCTCCTTGGGCAAGCGTGATAAAGGATAACGGATCGGTCGTGCGGCTGATGTTGTGAAGTAAATGGAGATCTGCAGCAAAGCTAATGAGCTCTGGAACTCTCTTAAAAACTTCTTCAGGATGGGTGGGTCCCCTGCGGGACGGTTGAGCTAACGTAGGCTAATGCGATTAGCATGAGGTTGTAAGTAACAAGAACATTTCCTAGGACATGGACATATCTGATATTGTCAGAAAGCTTAAATTATTGTTAATCCAACTGCACTGTCCAATTTACAGTAGCTATTACAGTGAAATAATACCATGCTATTGTTTGAGGAGAGTGTACCGTTTTGAACATGAACAGTTATTAATAAACAAATTAGGCACATTTGGGCAGGCTTGAAACAAAATTTTGAACAGAAATACAATGGTTCCTTGGATCAGTCTAAAACTTTGCACATACATTGCTGCCATCTAGTGGCAAAAATCGAAGTTGCATCTGGGCTGGCATAATACATTATGGCCTTTCTCTTGCATTTCGAAGATGATGGTACAATTTTTTAAAATCTTTTACCAGATCTAATGTGTTATATTCTCCTACAGTCCTTTAACATTTCCACACACTTCAACGTGTTTCCTTTCAAATGGTACCAAGAATATGCATATCCTTGCTTCAGGGCCTGAGCTACAAGCAGTTACATTTGGGTATGTCATTTTAAGGCAAATTTGAAAGAAAGGGGCCAATCCCTAAGAGGTTTTTAATAATTATTTCTGCATCTCAAAATGGCACCCTATTCCCTTTATAGTGCACTACTTTTGACCAGGGCCAATAGAAGCACTAGCGAATAAGATGCCATTTGGGATGCATCCCAGGGAGATTTTGTGCCGATAACATCAAACATGTTTAAAATGCCACAATCGTGTACATCCGGCTTTAGAGGGAGAGATGCAAGCCAAGAGTCCTCAGTACAGTAGCAGTCAAATTGGTGGTGAGTTTTGACTGGTGTGGCCTTTGTTCTTGAATCTCTCTCTCTCTCTCTCTCTAATTTAAGGACTTTATTGGCATGGGAAAAATATGGTTACATTACTAAAGCAAGTGAAATAGATAAAAAAAAGTTAAATATACAGTAAAAATTAACATACACAGAAGTTCCAAAAGAATATAGACATTTCAAATGTCATATTGTGTCTACCATACAGTGTTGTAGCGATGTGCAAATAGCTAAAGGGGAAAAATATATAAATATGGGTTGTATTTACAATGGTGTTTGTTCTTCACTGGTTGCTCTTTTCGTGTGCGAAAAGGTCACAAATATTGCTGCTGTAATGGCACACTGTATTTCACCCAGTAGATATGAGAGTTTATCAAAATTGGATTTGTTTTCAAATTCTTTGTGGGTCTTTGTAGTCTGAGGGAAATATGTGTCTCTAATATGATCATACATTTGGCAGGAGGTTAGGAAGTGCAGCTCAGTTTCCACCTCATTTTGTGGTCAGTGTGCAAATAGGCTGTCTTCTCTTGAGGGCCAGGTCTGCCTACAGCGGCCTCTCTCTCTCTCTCCCTCTCTCAATATCTCTCTCTATCTCTCGCTCTCTCTGTCTCACTCACTCACTCTCGTTCTCCATCTCTCCCCTCCAGGAGAGAGCTGGTGACAGGAGAGAGGGGATCTGGAGAGAGGGGGGGAGAAAAGAGGGTGAGTGATAGAGAGATTAAAGGAAGCTGGAGAGAGAGGGAGCTTTGAAAGAAAGAATGAGAGACTATATTTTTCTTTATATAAAAATGGAAAATTAACAAATGTACAGAAATATGAGTGCGAAGGCCAAATTACAGAGGAATAACTTTTTGAGGCTATTAAATCCTTTCAGTCTGGAAAAAAACCCAGGGCTTGATGGCATACCGGTAGAGATGTATCAAGCCTTTTTTGATATACTAAAAGCTCCATTGTTAGATTGTTTTATCTACTCCTATAGAAATGGTAGTCTGTCAGGTACTCAGCAGGAAGGTCTGATTTCTCTATTATTAAAACAAGACCCAGGTGGCAAATATAAAGACCCAATCTATCTAAGAAACTGGAGGCCCCTTACACTTCAATGTTGTGATGCAAAAATACTAGCGAAATGCATAGCACTCAGAATTAAAAGGGTTTTACCAGGTATTGTTCATCCTGATCAGACAGGTTTTTTACATGGATGATGCATTGGACATAATATATGACAACTACTAGAGGCCAGGCCTGGTATTTAGAGCGGATTTTGAAAAGTATTTGATAAAGTAAGACAGGATTTTATTTATAAATGCATGGATTTTTACAATTTTCTGTGATTCTCTTATAAAATGGGTTAAAAAAATGTATAGCAACCCCAGCTGTAAAATAGTAAATAACGGCTACTTCTCAGAGTGTTTTGAATTGTCAAGAGGAGTTAAACAAGGGTGTCCGCTGTCACCATATCTCTTCATTATGGCCATCGAAATGCTAGCTATTAAAATCAGATTCAATAACAACATTAGAGGATTAGAAATCCAAAGATTAAAAACAAAGGTGTCCATGTATGCCGATGACTCAAGTTTTATATTAAGTCCACAAGCTAGATCCCTGCAATGTCTCATTGAAGATGCAGATTACTTTTAATGTACTCTCTGGACTAAAACCTTATTATGATAAGTGTACAATATTATGTATTGGATCTTTAAAAAAATACAACTTTTACATTACCCTGCAGTTTACCTATAAAATGGGCTGATGGTAAAGTAGACATACTTGGTATTCGTATCACAATATTTATAAATAAGCTCTCCACAATGAATTTGAATAGAAAACTTGTAAAAATAGACATGATCCTGCGACCATGGAGGTAAATACTTATTTATTTAAGGAAAAATTGCCAACTCCTAATGATTCATTTTTCAAATCATGAGCAAAATCTATTTCACTTTATCTTAGACACTAAACCAGACAAAATAAAGCGTGCCTATCTATATACAATTGGGTGGGTTGAGATGATTAAATATAAAAGCACTACTAAACCTCTCTCTAAAAGCTTCACTTATTAAAAAGTTTTACTTCAACCCTAAATGGTTCTCAAGTTTTGGGGGGTTATAGGGGGTGGGGGTTCATTCTCTCGGTTGTTGCTGTATTGGGGGGTTATAGGGGGTGGGGGTTCATTCTCTTGGTTGTTGGTGTATTGGGGGGTTATAGGGGGTGGGGGTTCATTCTCTCGGTTGTTGGTGTATTGGGGGGTTATAGGGGGTGGGGGTTCATTCTATTGGTTGTTGGTGTATTGGGGGGTTATAGGGGGTGGGGGTTCATTTTATTGGTTGTTGGTGCATTGGGGGGTTCTTGGGGGTGGGGGTTCATTCTCTTGGTTGTTGGTGCATTGGGGGGTTCTTGGGGTGGGGGTTCATTCTCTCGGTTGTTGGTGCATTGGGGGGGTTCATTCTCTTGGTTGTTCGTGCATTGGAGGGTTCTTGGGGGTGGGGGATTAATTGTATTTTTTATTTTTATTTTCTTCTTGTGGGGGGGTGGGGTGGGGGGGGCTGTGTGAGGGGTTTCGAATGGTTGAGGTTCATGTCTTTTGGCCTGGTGGGAGATCTGTCAACGTGCCCTTGAGCAGGGCACTGACCCTGGATGCTTCTGTGTGTCGCTCTGAATGGGAGACTGTTGGATGACTGGTATGATGTAGTTGTTGAGCGGCTTCACTGCAAGTATATTGTATATTTTGGATATTCAATAAAAAAAGAAAAATAATAAGAAACAGAGAGTGGAGGAGACGAGAACAGAAGAGAGAGAATGAAGAATCGGTTCCCTAGAGGAGAGTTTATCGCAGCCTCACTGGGCCGGGGATGAGGATGAGGCTCCACTGTCTTCCACGGTGTGCATCTGGCTCATCCCTGTAATAACACTTTTATGTCCCAAATGATACACTATTCCCTATAAAGTGCACTACTTCTGACCAGAGCCCTATGGGCCCTGTTAAAAAGTAGTGCACTATGCAGGGGAATAGGGTGCCATTTGGGATACAACCCTTGACCTGCACAACGCATCCCCAGCTCCATCTCCATCCGGCTAGGTACCAGGAACCTGGAAGACTGAGCCTGAGCCCAACTCACTGCTTGGAGGGCTGCCTGGAGGAGGTAAATGCAGCTATAGCATTACACAGACACAGACACAGACACAGACACACACACACACACACACACACACACACACACACACACACACACACACACACACACACACACACACACACACACACACACACACACACACTGCCCCTCAAAAGAAAGAGAGAGAGAAATTGAGAGAGACAGCAAAATAAGGAGAAAAGAGAGAGAGAGAGAGAGCAAGAGCGAGAGAGCGAGCGAGCGAGTGAGCGAGAGAGTGAGAGAGTGCGAGCGAGAGAAACATGTGGAGAAACTGCATCACACCTTCCCTCGTCTAACAGGTGGTCTTCCCTTCCCTAACAGGTGGTCTTCCCTTCCCTAACAGGTGGTCTAGTGAAAAGTATATAATTAGTAGTCACAGTAGGATGTGTTTCACAGTCCCGACATCCTTCCTCAGCCCATGTACACAACATCAATCAGTCACCTTGCTGTTCACCTGTGTAATAACCAGACAACATCCTATTTATTCAAATGACAAGATATTAAAAAATACAGTTTAATAAATCACTGATGAATTTATAAGTATTTCTATCATATTATTAGAAAATGAATGCAAAACGTATTATGTAGAACTAACAAATGTTTCTTGGGGGAATGTTATCGGGTGTGGTGGACAAGAGACGGTCGGTCACGGAGGCTCTGGATCTGTCCCAAATGGCACCCTATTTCTGACATAGTGCACTACTTTTTGACCAGAACCCTATGAGCCCTGGTCCCAAAGTAGTGTACTATGTAAGTTAAAGGTTGCCCTTACTGACGTACCCTCTGTCATAGCAGCTTTCTCAACTGGCACTGCGACGAAACAAACTAAAAGCGAGACAACAACAGATTGAAATGAACTACCTGGTGAGTCAGCGAGCACAGGGCCAGCGGGGCAGAAAGATGAAATTGTGACGATTTGCAGTCAACTTATTTTCTGGTGCTCCACCTGTCCCCAGCCTGACGGAGCTGAGCGAGCCCAAAGTCAGCACAATACACAACGTGTCTCAGAAGGGCATTGTGGTCACAGAGTAGTGTAGTTATAGTAGAGAAGGAATGTGTGTGTGTGTGTGTGTGTGTGTGTGTGTGTGTGTGTGTGTGTGTGTGTGTGTGTGTGTGTGTGCGTGTGTCTTTTTGTTTAACTCTCCATGTGGGTACCAAAAGTCTTCACAAAGGATAGTCAAACATAGACAATTGTGACAAGTGGGACATTTTGCCGGTCCCGCGAGGAAAAATGCTATTTTAGTCTTAAGGGTTAGGTTTAGGGTTAGTGTTACAATTAGAGTTCAAATTAAGGTTAGGAGTTAGGGTTAGGAGTCAAGGTTAGGAGTCAGGGTTAGGTATAGTTTTAGGGTTAGGATTAAGGTTAGGGTTATGTTAGGTTAAGGGTTAAGATTAGGGTTAGGAGTTAGGTTTAGGATTAGTTTTAGGGTTAAGGGGTTTGGGGTTAGGGTTAGGTTAAGTTTGGATTTAGGGTTAGGGAAAATAGTATTTTGGATGGGAATCGATTCTCTGGTCCCCACAAGGATAGCAATACAAAACTGTGAGTACATGTGTACGTAGGAATGATCAGCAATCAGTTGAATGAAAGTCAAAAACGTAGAACACGTAGGTGAAAAATAACATCATTACAATGTAGCTACAGTCTAAAGTTTCACATAGTCCTCTGTCTGTCTGTCATCTACGTGATGTGGTGTGTGGAGCGTGGCTGTGTTTCTAACCCCACAAGGTGCTTGAATCAGATACATTACGCTTCCTTGCCTTGCACATTACTGGCTGAATGTCATGATTAAAATCGATTTCTGAGCTTTTGACTGAAAAACAGAGATAGTCTGAGCTAGCTGTTGTTGTAGGAAATGTCCGATTGTATTTGAGGTTTAAAAGGGCATCTAAAGTTTGTAATTTTCACTTTAAAATGTATCAACCACTATAAAAATGTCCATCAATTATAATCCACATATTAGCTCACATTTCCTGTTGCTGCAGGATTACTTACCCGCCATAGTAAACTGGCTCAAATTAAGATCTGACATCTGTAGCTATAGAGATGCATTGTGTGTATGAAAAGAGGTTTTAACCCATATGAACAGACCAGATGCTTTAGGAGACAACATGTTACTTGACTATAAACACGTGACACAAACACACACGAATGCCACCGCACAGTACACACATACTGTGATGTAGAAGTCCGTCACTGGCCGCGGGCAGCATTTTTAACTCACGCACACATTCATCACTCCTCCCTGCTCCGTTATAAGATAAGTTATCAATGTGGGTCGACACACAAATTAACTTCTGTCTTAGTACATACATTTCACACTTGTCAGTGTTCATATTTAAGATATGCAATATTTATTATACTTATCAATGTTGTGGATGAGCGCTTTGTTTGTTTGTTTGTTCTGTTACTCTCTCTCTCCATCTCGGTAGCTTCCGGGTATGCTGGAAAAGGACCTGAGCTAAGGGAATTGGGCTGACTTTATAGTGCCTGTCCCAAATTGCTCATTAATGTAAATGGGCATATTGAAAGATACTGTCAGTAGTGATGTAATGTTGTAAATGTTATGTTGTGATATTGTTTAAAAACGTGTTGCAATGTATATCCTTTAGTATGTTTAGTTAATGGAAAATGTAGGTTTGACTAGGTAATTGCTTAATTAATTAGGGTAGTAATTGTTCTGAGGGGAGGGGCTAGCCCTACAAAAGGAGTCTCTCTTTCAGTTCATGAGGAAGGCATTTTGGATGGGGCAGCATTGTTTTTAGCTGTGGATGGGGCAGCATTGTTTTTAGCTGTGGATGGGGCAGCATTGTTTTTAGCTGTGGATGGGGCAGCATTGTTTTTAGCTGTGGATGGGGCAGCATTGTTTTTAGCTGTGGATGGGGCAGCATTGTTTTTAGCTGTGGATGGGGCAGCATTGTTTTTAGCTGTGGATGGGGCAGCATTGTTTTTAGCTGTGGATGGGGCAGCATTGTTTTTAGCTGTCCCATAAGGTAGACGTTTGATGGCAGTACTGTTCTTGTTCCGGAATCACTTTGTAAATAAACACCTTTGCACAGAACTTTTGCGGCTCCGCCATCTTTTTATTTTGATAGAGGTTAGGTTTTCCAGTTTAGCCTTCTGGCCTACTCTACGTGACACATACACACGAATGCCATGGCACAGTACACACACAAATGCCATGACACAGTACACACACGAATGCCATGACACAGTACACACACAAATGCCATGACACAGTACACACACAAATGCCATGACACAGTACACACACAAATGCCATGACACAGTACACACACAAATGCCATGACACAGTACACACACATGAGGTGAATGTCCAATATCGACCTCCAATGCTATTTTGCACAAATCCAAAATATACATGTTGAAGCCCCATTTTGTCATATTAACAGTCATTTGTGACCTTGTAAAATAATAATATATAACCAATGATTCTCGAAGAATTTGTTAAAAACTAATTTTAAAAAGTTTCTAGTACTTTTGTTAAAAATACTAGGTCCTTGTTCCTTGCGGTTTCTGCACCTTTTTTTTACGACCCTGCTGAGTGAGGAGACGCAATGGCTGTGTGAGCAAGGCCAAAGTCTGAAGAGTAATGTCTCCTATCTGTCCTGGCAGACTGCACTGGACTGGACCACGGGGAATTTTTATTTCAGACTCCTCTCACTCCCTCTCTCTCCCTGTCTCTATCTCTGTTCCTCTCTTTCCCCCCTCTCCTGAAAAATGGTGCCACTTTCAAGCACAAGGCAGTGTACCAATCTTGGAGCAGCAAGGTGATGATGAGTGTGGTTGTTGGGATGACTTTATTGCCCTGAAACAATTCAAGTCTCCCTGCGTGTGTGTGTGTGTGTGTGGTGTGCAGTAACAAGTAACCAATACTGTATGTCTATATACCATAACACAGAACATTAACCTTAGATGGAATACATGGTTGATTATCCTATAAATGTAGAATTACATCATGTACAACTAACAGCTAAAACCTTGTTCCCACTCTAATTATACATCTGATGTACCACATCTACTTCCACCTCACTCTGAGGGTCTGTCATTCACTCTGAGTGTCTGTCATTCCCTCTGAGGGTCTGTCATTCCCTCTGAGGGTCTGTCATTCACTCTGAGTGTCTGTGATTCCCTCTGAGGGTCTGTCATTCCCTCTGAGGGTCTGTCATTCCCTCTGAGGGTCTGTCATTCCCTCTGAGGTTCTGTCACTCCCTCTGAGGGTCTGTCATTCCCTCTGAGGGTCTGTCTTTCCCTCTGAGGGTCTGTCATTCCTTCTGAGGGTCTGTCATTCCCTCTGAGGTTCTGTCATTCCCTCTGAGGTTCTGTCATTCCCTCTGAGGGTCTGTCATTCCCTCTGAGGGTCTGTCTTTCCCTCTGAGGTTCTGTCATTCCCTCTGAGGGTCTGTCATTCCCTCTGAGGTTCTGTCATTCCCTCTGAGGTTCTGTCATTCCCTCTGAGGGTCTGTCATTCCCTCTGAGGTTCTGTCATTCCCTCTGAGGGTCTGTCATTCCCTCTGAGGGTCTGTCATTCCCTCTGAGGTTCTGTCATTCCCTCTGAGGGTCTGTCATTCCCTCTGAGGTTCTGTCATTCCCTCGGAGGGTCTGTCATTCCCTCTGAGGGTCTGTCATTCCCTCTGAGGTTCTGTCATTCCCTCTGAGGGTCTGTCATTCCCTCTGAGGTTCTGTCATTCCCTCTGAGGGTCTGTCATTCCCTCTGAGGGTCTGTCATTCCCTCTGAGGGTCTGTCATTCCCTCTGAGGGTCTGTCATTCCCTCTGAGGGTCTGTCATTCCCTCTGAGGGTCTGTCATTCCCTCTGAGGGTCTGTCATTCCCTCTGAGGTTCTGTCATTCCTTCTGAGGGTCTGTCATTCCCTCTGAGGGTCTGTCATTCCCTCTGAGGGTCTGTCATTCCCTCTGAGGGTCTGTCATTCCCTCTGAGGGTCTGTCATTCCCTCTGAGGGTCGGAAGGCATCTCATTCTGGGCCAGCTGCAACTTAACTAGGTCTTTCTTTGCAGCACTTGACCATATGACCGGACAATAATCAAGATATGATGGACAGACCTAATACTGGCAATCCATTCCAAAACAGACTGCAACTCTTTGTTAAGTGTTTCAATGACTTCATTAGTTTTGGTTGCTGACACATACCTGGTTGAATCATCGGCATACATGGACACATGCTTTGTTTAATGCCAATGACAGCTCATTGGTAAATATAGAAAAGAGTGGATGGCCTTGAGAGCTGCCCTGCAGTACACCACACTTTACATGTTTGACATTAGAGAAGCTTCCATTAAAGAAAACCCTTTGAGTTCTATTAGATAGATAGCTCTGAATCCACGATATGGCAGAGGTTGAAAAGCCATAACACATACGTTTTTTCAACAACAGGTTATGGTCAATAATATCAAAGGCTGCACTGAACTCTAACAGCACAGCTCCCACAATCTTCTTATCATCAATTTCTTTCAACCAATCATCAGTCATTTGTGTCAGTGCAGTACATGTTGAGTGCCCTTCTCTATAAGCGAGCTGAAAGAGTGTTGTTTCATTTGTTTACAGAGAAATAGCATTGTATTTGGTCAAACACCATGTTTCACAACAAGTTGCTAAGAGCTGGCAGCAAGCTGATAGGTCTGCTGTTAGAACCAGTAAAGGCTGCTTTACCACTCTTTGGTAGCGGAATGACTTTGGCTTCCCTCCAGGCCCGAGGACAAAGACTTTCCTCTAGGCTCAGATGAAAGATATGACAGATAGGAGTGGCTATAGAGTCAGCTACCATCTTCAGCAGCTTTCCATCTAGGTTGTCATTGTCAGGAGGTGTGTCATTATCGATCGCAAAATGTTTATTTTTTGCCTCTCCCACACTAACTTTACAAAATTCAAACTTACAGATGGACTACATATTTATTCATTGGAAGTTTCGCCCATTGATCGGGTTCCCGCCTACAAATATCTGGGCCATTTGGATTGACAAAGACTTAATGTTTAAAAAACATACAGATTATCTATTTAAAAAGCTAAGATTTAATGTGGGCTTTTAAAATCTTGATCTTGCCTCTCCCTAAATAGCAAGAAGCAGATGGTGCAGTCAACTTTCCTGCCAGTTCTTGACTATGGTGACACCATTTACCAGAATGCAGCAGCCACTGCTCTTAAACCTTTGTATGCTGTCTACCATAAAGCCCTTCGCTTTATCACTGGTGACAGTTTTAATACTCATCACTGCATCCTGTGTCAAAAGGTTGGCTGGTCCTCATTAATGTCCTGTAGGTCACATCATTACTCACTCGCTGTTTACAAAGCTCTACTGCACAAGCTTCCAAGATACCTCACTTCGTTGTCGAAGCATAAAGACATGAGTTACAAAACACGTTTGCAGGGTTGGTTAACTCTTGAGGTTCCTCAGATCTCCACCGAATTGGGTAGATCCGCTTTTAGTTTTAATGCGCTCTACTGCTCTGTTTTGGTCTCACTCAGGCAGTTTAGGGTATTTATTGATTGAAGTTCTGGTAGCTGAAAGATGTAGATGTTATCTATGATTGTATTATAGATTTGTGTGTATTTTTTGTGTATTTTAACTATTACTTGTATTCTATGAAATGTATAAACTGTCAAATGCAAGGCTCCCTGTGTACTCTTGGGTGACTGGGTGGTTCTACTCCTGGGTGACTGGGTGGTTCTACTCCTGGGTGACTGGGTGGTTCTACTCCTGGGGGACTGGGTGGTACTACTCCTGGGGGACTGGGTGGTACTACTCCTGGGTGACTGGGTGGTTCTACTCCTGGGTGACTGGGTGGTTCTACTCCTGGGGGACTGGGTGGTACTACTCCTGGGGGACTGGGTGGTACTACTCCTGGGTGACTGGGTGGTTCTACTCCTGGGGGACTGGGTGGTACTACTCCTGGGGGACAGGGTGGTTCTACTCCTGGGGGACTGGGTGGTTCTACTCCTGGGGGACTGGGTGGTACTACTCCTGGGGGACTGGGTGGTTCTACTCCTGGGGGACTGGGTGGTACTACTCCTGGGGGACTGGGTGGTACTAATCCTGGGGGACTGGGTGGTTCTACTGCTGAGGGACTGGGTGGTACTACTCCTGGGGGACTGGGTGGTTCTACTCCTGGGGGACTGGGTGGTACTTATCCTGGGGGACTGGGTGGTACTACTCCTGGGGGACTGGGTGTTCCTGTGTACTCCTGGGGGACTGGGTGTTCCTGTGTAGTTCTGGGTGATTGGGTCCACCAGCTGAGACTAAGTAGAGCAGTGTCCCTGTACAACTACAGTAATCTAGTCTACTGCTAATCTAGTCTACTGCTGGCTGCCTGGCTAACAATAGTACTGCTGCCTGTACAGCAGCTGACCTTGTGTCCCTTATCCCAGTGTTAATCCTGCTCATGGGGTCCCAATGGCTAGCATATTTTAGTTTTTTGTCCTAGAGCTAATTTACCTGATCTGATGTGTAGTGCTAGAGCAAAATCAACATTGTGCAACCCTTTGGGTCCCCAGGACCAGGATAAATAAAACTGCCCTGTCCCATTAGAGTGAATGCCACAATACTGCTGGGTGGTCCACATGAGGGGACCTTGCTGCTCCAGTCTGAAAAAGAGAGTCCCACTACAGTAGTGCTGGGTGACTCGTTGCCCCACCCTCGTCAGGCTAAAAGAAAGGAGAGCAGGCAGCTCCTTAATTACTTCATTAATTTTAATCAGATCCAATTAATTATATTTTTTCGAGCCTGGGCAGTCGTAGCTAGAAGAGTTCTGTGGACGGCCTGCTGACCACAGTATGGGACCTTGCAAGTCCTCTGGTGCATAGAAACTTAAACAACCAACTCCATAAAAAAATCCATTATTTCTATTACACACTAACAAATAGTTTGTTAGTGTGTAATTATTCAGCGTCTTGAGCTGTCCAATTTTAAGCCCTGACAGCACTTAACTACCTCCTTGAATCATTCACTATGGGCTACGTCCCTAATGGCACCCGATTACCTACAGGGCTCTGGTCAAAAGTAGTGCACTATGTAGGGAATAGGGCTCTGGTCAACAGTAGTGCACTATGTAGGGAATAGGGTGCCATTTGGGATGCAGCCCTCTGGTCCTATACTGTGGCTAGAAGCCCAAATGGAACTATTTTCCCTATATAGTGCACTACTTTTCATTGTAACCTTATGGGGTTCCCTATGGGCCCTGGTAGTGCACTGTAGAGAGAGTGCCATTTAGGAGATAGACAGAGCCGGCATGCCTGTAGAGCTGAGGGCAAGGTGGTCGGTGTAGTGTTGATAATTTTCTAGCATAGATATGGCGGTTGTGTATATTATATAATAAGGTGAGTGATGTAACGTGTCGTTCATCTTTTCATCAATGAAAACGTAAGATTTTATTTTAACAGGAACGAACCCCGTTTGTAATTGGCAACGCAAACACACACATTTTCACAAACATGTGCAGAAACACACACACACACACACACACACACACACACACACACACACACACACACACACACACACACACACACACACACACACACACACACACACACACACACACACACACACACACACACACACACATTTGTTGTTGCAAGTGGCTGACCTCAAACGTATCGAACCCGATCTGGTCAAAAGTAGTGGCATTTGGGACGCAGACCAGGTACTTGCACTGAGTTACAGTCTGTAAACACATAAATCATTATGCAGCATGAGTTTTATGGACGTGTGTTTGCATGAGTAAACTATCCCTATAACACTGTGCAACCAAACATGACTAAATGGGCAGTAAATCAACATGAGACTAACAACTACTGTATAGACCGGAGCAAGTACGTCAAATCTACATATACGATGCGAAGGGGGCGGCAGGGATCCTAGCAGTGCACTAGCGTTTGGAGTTTGGCGTTTGGCCAGTAACCGAAAGGTTGCTAGTTTGATTTCCCGAGCGAACGAGGTGAATAAACTGTTGATTTGCCCTTGAGCAAAGCACTTAACCTTAATTGTTCCAGTGGCGCTGGACAATGTTTACCTAAAGTGGAGTTGGGTTGTGCAAAAAATATATATATTTCCCAATTCACACGTTTGTATTCATACACAATTTTTGAATGTTATTATAAAATACATAAACAATATGCAGCATATTTAAAGACTTTATGGTTGAGTAGGTCTATCCTGATGGACCTTCAACAGACCTAGAAACGTAAAGCCTTAAAAATAAGCTTCATAGTTCCCGAAACTAAATACATACATTATGTAATCTACATAATTTAGTTGAACAAATACTGTTCTTCACACTGTTTACTGTTGATTGTTTACTGTTGATTGTTTACTATTTAATGTTGATTGTTTACTGTTTAATGTTGATTGTTTACTGTCGATTGTTGATTGTTTACTGTTTAATGTTGATTGTTTACTGTCGATTGTTGATTGTTTACTGTTTAATGGTGATTGTTTACTGTTGATTGTTTACTGTTGCTTGTTTACTGTTTAATGTTGTTTTTTTTTTTACTGTTGCTTGTTTACTGTTTACTGTTGATTGTTTACAGTTGATTGTTTACTGTTTAATGTTGATTGTTTACTGTTGATTGCTTCCTGTTTACTGTTGATTGTTTACTGTTGATTGTTTACTGTTTACTGTTGATTGTCGACGTGCTTGTATACCACTGTGCACAGACACTCCAGTATTAACATTCTGCCATATAAGACATCATGTGAATTGTTAATGGTGGCCTGAGGCTGTCTGACACTTTTTTATGAACGTGTATATATTTTCCAACCCGGATATGTTTTGCATTACAAAACAGTAAAAAGTGCATCGAAATGAACTTGACCTACACAAATGTGTTGAGAGAAAGAATAGCTAT
Organism: Salvelinus namaycush; assembly: GCF_016432855.1. NCBI lineage: Eukaryota > Metazoa > Chordata > Actinopteri > Salmoniformes > Salmonidae > Salvelinus > Salvelinus namaycush. The sequence continues at coordinate 52,870,919 of NC_052326.1, read as the reverse complement.
CCACATAAACTATATTATACAAACATCCTTTCAGTTACAACATGGGGTCGTGTATGACTCGGTTGGTAGAGCATGATGCTCGGAACGCAAGTGTTATGGGTTTGATTCTCATGGAGGACCAGTGTGAAAATACATATTTTTTATTATGTATGCACTCACTACTGTAAGCTGCTCTTCGACTAAAATGTTAATATGGAAAGTTCTGGATCCAACTGTGTGAAAATCAGTACGTGAGGATATGTTTTCTGCAGCCAGGTCAACCCGTGATACAAGTCAGTATTCGACGTCTATCCATGTCGGGAGATGACGTGGAAACCGGCCATTAGGGGCAACTGTTGCCCCACGTGGCTAATTTGGTAGAGCATGGCTCCTGGCAATGGCAGGGTTGAGGGTTCGATTCCCACGGGGGACTAACATGAACATGTATGCACGCACTACTGTTAGTCGCTCATGATAAGAGCGCTGTTACCTTCAAGTAGGTTTTGGTTTTTGTTAGGGCGTTGGGGATGATGGGATTAAGTATCTGCCTCTTATTCATTCCAAAGGTTGCAAATGTGAATCCAACGATAGAAAGTTGTTTTTCTGGTTTTTGTTTCAAGCCTATCCCAAACCTTAACCCTTACCTTAACCATTCATAACCTTATCCCAAACCTTAACCCTTACCTTAACCATTCATAACCTTATCCCAAACCTTAACCCTTACCTTAACCATTCTTAACCCTATCCCAAACCTTAACCCTTACCTTAACCATTAATAACCTTATCCCAAACCTTAACCCTTACCTTAACCATTCATAACCCTATCCCAAACCTTAACCCTTACCTTAACCATTCATAACCTTATCCCAAACCTTAACCCTTACCGTAACCATTCATAACCTTATCCCAAACCTTAACCCTTACCGTAACCATTCATAACCCTATCCCAAACCTTAACCCTTACCTTAACCATTCATAACCTTATCCCAAACCTTAACCCTTACCTTAACCATTCATAACCTTATCCCAAACCTTAACCCTTATCTTAACCATTCATAACCTTATCCCAAACTTTAACCCTTATCTTAACCATTCATAACCTTATCCCAAACCTTAACCCTTACCTTAACCATTCATAACCTTATCCCAAACTTTAACCCTTACCTTAACCATTCATAACCTTATCCCAAACCTTAACCCTTACCTTAACCATTGATAACCTTATCCCAAACCTTAAACCTTACCTTAACCACTCATAACCTTATCCCAAACCTTAACCCTTACCGTAACCATTCATAACCTTATCCCAAACCTTAACCCTTACCGTAACCATTCATAACCCTATCCCAAACCTTAACCCTTACCTTAACCATTCAGCGTTATTACATAACCTTAAACACTCAACTTGGATGACCGTCTAATTCTGAAGCGAGACTGTGAGATCTTGTTGGTTGTCTGTCTTCAGCCTATTTTCATGTGTATTACGCTGGTGTTGTGTTATGTCTGTATTTGTCTGAAGGTGAATATCCATTGAAGTTCAAGCAGGTTTGTTTACTGTCTGTTTCCAACACCTTCACTTTAACTTCAAACTACTTTTGCTGTTAATGGAAAACTGCTGTGATTTAATTAAATTCATGTAACAGTTGAGAAATATTAAATTAACTCTGTAACAGTACGTGGGAGGGAAAAGTTATGCATTTCAAATCATTTTGTACCAAATGTAATAAGTATGGCTGACACCTTGAGGACTCCACTGACTGGTTCTCTTCCTCGTGTCGTTAACGTTTCCTGTGTCGGCACAGTGCAAAAATAATTACAAAATAGATTATCCGGGCCAGTTGCTGGACAGGAGATCTGGAGTGCATCACAGCACCACTGACCAGTCAACAGGAGGAGGACATCACAGCACCACTGACCAGTCAACAGGAGGAGGACATCACAGCACCACTGACCAGTCAACAGGAGGAGGACATCACAGCACCACTGACCAGTCAACAGGAGGAGGACATCACAGCACCACTGACCAGTCAACAGGAGGAGGACATCACAGCACCACTGACCAGTCAACAGGAGGAGGACATCACAGCACCACTGACCAGTCAACAGGAGGAGGCCAGGTGACCTGAAGGACATCACAGCACCACTGACCAGTCAACAGGAGGAGGCCAGGTGACCTGAAGGACATCACAGCACCACTGACCAGTCAACAGGAGGAGGCCAGGTGACCTGAAGGACATCACAGCACCACTGACCAGTCAACAGGAGGAGGCCAGGTGACCTGAAGGACATCACAGCACCACTGACCAGTCAACAGGAGGAGGCCAGGTGACCTGAAGGACATCACAGCACCACTGACCAGTCAACAGGAGGAGGCCAGGTGACCTGAAGGACATCACAGCACCACTGACCAGTCAACAGGAGGAGGACATCACAGCACCACTGACCAGTCAACAGGAGGAGGCCAGGTGACCTGAAGGACATCACAGCACCACTGACCAGTCAACAGGAGGAGGCCAGGTGACCTGAAGGACATCACAGCACCACTGACCAGTCAACAGGAGGAGGCCAGGTGACCTGAAGGACATCACAGCACCACTGACCAGTCAACAGGAGGAGGACATCACAGCACCACTGACCAGTCAACAGGAGGAGGACATCACAGCACCACTGACCAGTCAACAGGAGGAGGACATCACAGCACCACTGACCAGTCAACAGGAGGAGGACATCACAGCACCACTGACCAGTCAACAGGAGGAGGACATCACAGCACCACTGACCAGTCAACAGGAGGAGGCCAGGTGACCTGAAGGACATCACAGCACCACTGACCAGTCAACAGGAGGAGGCCAGGTGACCTGAAGGACATCACAGCACCACTGACCAGTCAACAGGAGGAGGCCAGGTGACCTGAAGGACATCACAGCACCACTGACCAGTCAACAGGAGGAGGACATCACAGCACCACTGACCAGTCAACAGGAGGAGGACATCACAGCACCACTGACCAGTCAACAGGAGGAGGACATCACAGCACCACTGACCAGTCAACAGGAGGAGGACATCACAGCACCACTGACCAGTCAACAGGAGGAGGACATCACAGCACCACTGACCAGTCAACAGGAGGAGGACATCACAGCACCACTGACCAGTCAACAGGAGGAGGACATCACAGCACCACTGACCAGTCAACAGGAGGAGGACAGGTGACCTGGAGGACATCACAGCACCACTGACCAGTCAACAGGAGGAGTGCATCACAGCACCACTGACCAGTCAACAGGAGGAGTGCATCACAGCACCACTGACCAGTCAACAGGAGGAGGCCAGGTGACCTGAAGGACATCACAGCACCACTGACCAGTCAACAGGAGGAGGCCAGGTGACCTGAAGGACATCACAGCACCACTGACCAGTCAACAGGAGGAGGCCAGGTGACCTGAAGGACATCACAGCACCACTGACCAGTCAACAGGAGGAGGCCAGGTGACCTGAAGGACATCACAGCACCACTGACCAGTCAACAGGAGGAGGACATCACAGCACCACTGACCAGTCAACAGGAGGAGGACATCACAGCACCACTGACCAGTCAACAGGAGGAGGACATCACAGCACCACTGACCAGTCAACAGGAGGAGGACATCACAGCACCACTGACCAGTCAACAGGAGGAGGACATCACAGCACCACTGACCAGTCAACAGGAGGAGGACATCACAGCACCACTGACCAGTCAACAGGAGGAGGACATCACAGCACCACTCACCAGTCAACAGGAGGAGGACATCACAGCACCACTGACCAGTCAACAGGAGGAGGCCAGGTGACCTGAAGGACATCACAGCACCACTGACCAGTCAACAGGAGGAGGACATCACAGCACCACTGACCAGTCAACAACAGGAGAAGGACAGGAGAGCTGTAGTGTACCACAGCACCACTGACCAGTCAACAGGAGGAGGACATCACAGCACCACCTCCAATTCCCTCTGCTTCCCTGTCGTTTCCCTGAGCAAACTGTTAGGAGCTGTAAAATATATGTAACACATCTTGTCATGCTACCGTTGAGTAAACACTGCATGTTTACAGCGCAAAGAGTGACAAAGAAAGCTAATTAAAAGAGAATCCCTGTCAGTATACACCACAACTTTCTAACACTTAATTAGGTGAAGGAATGTATCTCTTTCATAACATGGATTTGGTGCAAAACAACTGAAGGCATAAGCAGATGCATACAGCATCTGAGGTTATGGCCATCATTTTGCATGTTGTGGAGTTGGACTGGAATGGTCATATTGCCAATCCGAAATAACTGTAATATTGTCCAAACAAACTGTAATAATGGCCATCCAAAATAACTGTAATGTTGGCCATCAAATTACCTGTAATATTGGCCATCCAAAATAACTGATATTGGCCATCAAATTACCTGAAATATTGGCCATCCAAAATAACTAATATTGGCCATCCAAACTAACTATAATATTGGCCATCCAAACTAACTATAATATTGGCCATCCAAACTAACTATAATATTGGCAATCCAAACTAACTATAATATTGGCCATCCAAACTAACTATAATATTGGCCATCCAAACTAACTATAATATTGGCCATCCAAACTAACTATAATATTGGCCATCCAAAATAAATATAATATTGGCCATCCAAACTAACAGTAATATTGGCCATCCAAAATAACTATAATATTGGCCATCCAAACTAACAGTAATATTGGCCATCCAAAATAACTGTAATGTTGGCCATCAAATTACCTGTAATATTGGCCATCCAAAATAACTGATATTGGCCATCAAATTACCTGTAATATTGGCCATCCAAAATAACTAATATTGGCCATCAAATTACCTGTAATATTGGCCATCCAAAATAACTATAATATTGGCCATCCAAAATAACTAATATTGGCCATCCAAAATAACTATAATATTGGCCATCCAAACTAACTATAATATTGGCCATCCAAAATAACTATAATATTGGCCATCCAAACTAACTATAATATTGGCCATCCAAACTAACTATAATATTGGCCATCCAAACTAACTATAATATTGGCCATCCAAACTAACTATAATATTGGCCATCCAAAATAACTATAATATTGGCCATCCAAACTAACTATAATATTGGCCATCCAAACTAACTATAATATTGGCCATCCAAACTAACTATAATATTGGCCATCCAAACTAACCGTACTATTGGCCATTCAATAAGGGAAACTTCTGAAGGGATGCCATTGATGGAACAATAGCGAGTTGGGGACTAGATGGTAATATCGGCCATCCAAAGTAACAAAAATATTATATATCCAGCGAAACAATAACATCACATTGGGTACCTGCCACCTGCAATGTCCTAATACAACCTGACGCACAATACTACTACCTATCTAATGTGGAATTAGATCTGTTAAACTGCTTCACTTTCTATTGAATCCATAAATCTAACCAGGACTCAGGGTTGACGTGTGTGTGTGTGTGTGTGTGTAGTGTATGTGTATGTGTGTGTGTGTGTGTGTGTTTGTGTAGTGTATGTTGTGTGTATGTTGCGGAGGTACCCACCTACAGCATCGGGAAGAAATATGGCTGACGAAAGGTGACGTCATTGTAACTGACACACATGTACACATGACAGTGTATGGTAGTGCTGAATAGCCTTTTGTTACACACACAGTTATTCTCCTTAATGGAAAGTCTATAGTGAATGGAACTCAATCCAGTCTACTACAAGGCACGGCTCTACAGAACACTCAGACTGTGTCTCCTGTTGTGTCTCCTGTCTCCTGTTGTGTCTCCTCCCCTGTTACAGTGGTGGAAAAATTACTAAATTGTTTACTCATTTTGAATAAAAGTAAAGATACCTTAGTAGAAAATGACTCAAGTAAAAGTAAAAGTCACCCAGTAATATACTACTTGAGTAAAAGTCTAAAAGTATTTGGTTTAAAAAAATACTTAAGTATCAAAAGTAAAAGTAAAAGTATAAATAATTTCAAATTCCTTATATTAAACCAGATTTCACAAAAAAAACATTTTTTTTTTTAATTGACGGATAGCCAGGGGCATGCTCCAACACTTAGACATAATTTACAAATGCTTCGTGAGTCCGCCAGATCAGAGGCAGTAGGGATGACCAGGGATGTTCTCTTGATAAGTGTGTGAATTTGTCAATTTTCCTGTCAGAATGTAATGACTACTTTTGGGTGTCAGGGAAAATGTAAAAAGTACATTCTTTTCTTTCAGAATGTAGTGAAGTAAAAGTAAAAGTTGCCAAAAATATAAATGGTAAAGTAAAGTACAGATACCCCCACAAAATAATTAAGTAGTACTTATTTTTACCTAAGTACTTTACACTACTGCCCTGTTACAATTCCCTCAGTATGTGAATTCTTGTAATGCTCAATAAAACAGAAGCATGAAAACTGTCAGCTTCACAGAACCACAAAGTGAATCTGTGTCCCAGATGGTCCCCATTCCCCTATGGGCCTTGATAAAAAGTAGGGTACTATATTGGGAATAGGGTGCCATTTGGTACTCAACCAGAGAGACAGAACAAGTGGGTTTTCATTTGAGGCTACAAAAGAGGAAGTGGGAGGAGCTTTCATGTTCTTTCTCAAGGCCTTAATGAAACCTGACTGTATCATTAATTGTTCGGCTGATATAAATGTAGAGGCTTGGTGTTGATTGATGATTTGAAGAGGGCCGTGTGAAGCCCGCAGTGTGATAAGGCTAGCTGGGGTAATTACACTGGAAATGCTGGGCTGCAGAAGACTGCAGAAGGAAAAGTACACTGTGTGTGTGTGTGTGTGTGTGTGTGTGTGTGTGTGTGTGTGTGTGTGTGTGTGTGTGTGTGTGTGTGTGTGTGTGTGTGTGTGTGTGTGTGTGTGTGTGTGTGTGTGTGTGTGTGTGTGTGTGTGTGTAAGTTGAAGATGGAAGCCTTCCCCCTCCGTTTCGCACGATCCTGCGAGCCGCATCGAGTCGGAGTGGAGTTCCAATTCAACTTTGAGTGAGGGGTAGTGTCTTTTCAGCCCTCAAGTTATATAGTATCCAGCTGCAGCTCCGGAGCCTTCCACTAAAACCTTCCTGTCACTAAAACTGCCAGCCAATAAAACCTGCCTGCAACTTAAACCTGCCTGCCACTAAAACCTGCCTGCAACTTAAACCTGCCTGTCACTAAAACCTGCCTATCACTAAAACCTGCCTGCCACTAAAACCTGCCTGCCACTAAACTGCCTGCCACTTAAACCTGCCTGTCACTAAAACCTGCCTGTAACTAAACCTACCTGTTACTAAAACCTGCCTGTCACTAAAACCTGCCTGCAGCTAAAACCTGCCTGTCACTAAAACCTGCCTATCACTAAAACCTGCCTGTCACTAAAACCTGCCTGTTACTAAAACCTGCCTGTCACTAAAACCTGCCTGTCACTAAAACCTGCCTGTTACTAAAACTTGCTTGTAACTAAAACCTGCCCGTCACTAAACTGCCTGCCACTATAACCTGCCTGCCAATAAAACCTGCCTGCCACTAAAACCTGCCTGTCACTAAATATATTATTCTGTACGTAAATCTATGCCACTTCCTTTAGTATGATGTTACGTTACATTACATTAGGCTACAAATACCCCGTAATGACATCACAATACCCCGTAATGACATCACAATACCCCGTAATGACAAAGCGAAAACAGGTTTTTAGAAATAACCTATTTACGTAAGTATTCAGACCCTTTGCTATGAGACTCGAAATTGAGCTCAGGTGCATCCTGTTTCCATTGATCATCCTTGAGATGTTTCTACAACTTGATTGGAGTCCACCTGCTGTAAATTCAATTGATTGGACATGATTTGGAAAGGCACACACCTGTCTATATATGGTCCCACAGTTGAAAGTGCATGTCAGAGCAAAAACCAAGCCATGAGGTCGAAGGAATTGTCCGTAGAGCTCCGAGACAAGATTGTGTCGAGGCACAGATCTGGGGAAGGGTACCAAAAAATGTCTGCAGCATTGAAGGTCCTCAAGAACACAGTGACCTCCATCATTCTTAATTGGGAGAAGTTTGGAACCACCAAGACTCTTCCTAGAGCTGGCCGCCCGGCCAAATTGAGCAATCGGGGAGAAGGGCCTTGGTCAGGGAGGTGATCAAGAACCTAATGGTCTCTCTGACAGAGCTCCAGAGTTCCTCTGTGGAGATGGGAGAACCTCCCAGAAGGACAACCATCCCTGCAGCACTCCACCAATCAGGCCTTTATGGTAGAGTGGTCAGACGGAAGCCACTCCTCAGTAAAATGCACATGACAGCCTGCTTGGAGTTTGCCAAAAGGCACCTGATGACTCTCAGACCATGAAAATCAAGATTTTCTGGTCTGATGAAACCAAGATTGAACTCTTTGGCTTGAATGTGTTAGCAGTTGATGTTACTCTTCAATAACACAGACCCTGTTTCAGGCTCAATGTATAGACGATTTGGACCAATGAAAACTTGACACATATACTGTAGCTATGAGTCCAGGAACTGAATTTCTGAACTGGTGTTGACCTGAAAAATAACTACTTCCATTGATCGTTAATTCCCTATTGAACTCAGGTCCTCTGCGTTGTTTATTATCTTAAAATATTCTTACAATGCCAAGCGTCACGTCTGGAGGAAACCTGGCACCATCTCTATGGTGAAGCAAGGCTGTTCTGAGGACAAAAGGGGGTGTAACTCAATATTAGGAAGGTGTTCAGAAAGATGAGTGAATAAGGAAGAGCAGGAGGTAGAAAGACAGAGGAACAGAAAACCAGAGGAAAAATAAATAAGAGACTGTGTTTATTAAGAGAGACCATGAAGAGACTATGAGATAGATAGAAGACGCAGAAAGGGTGTGAATGTGTTAGACAATGATGTGTCCCTTCCATGTGTGTGACAGCTGTACTAACCAGCAGAGCTGAAGGTGGGCTCTCTTGTTGGTACAGGATGGACTCTCCATGGACGTCTCGCTGCTGGTACTGGGGAGAGAGAACTGTCTGTGAGCACACACACACACATCCAAAAATATACACACTGTATAGTACAAATGAAGACCTTTTTACACAGTGTGTGTGTGTGTGTGTGTGTTTGTGTGTGTCTTCCTAATCCTTTGCTCTCGGCCTCCCTGAACAGCTCGTCTCCATCGCTTCCTGGGATGGTCTCCCGGGCAACCCGGAGCAGGCAGAGGTGGTCGTTGAGGGTGTCCATGGAGACGTTCATGGCAAGATGTCCATGGAGAGTCCATCCTCTACCAACAAGAGAGCACGCCTCCGACGACCCTTTCTGATCCTATTTTGTGAAAGGGTCGAGGAATATGTTCATGTAGAGGAATACGATGATGTACATTTTTGCGTCATAATGTTAATTTACGAAACAAGCTATTAAACAAGATCGCTAACTATCTAACATAGCTGGCTACATTTAGCTTGCTATATCGGCATTTGTCATTTTGTGTGAATTTACATGTTTTAGGGACTCCTGAGCACACCAGCAACGCACGCTGTCATGCTGTGAAACAGTGGATGTGAAGAATCTAGCTAAAGCATTTACTGCAAAGAGAATGTACAGTTTTGTAAGCTTGCCTTGCTGTTCATAAAAACATATTTCAAACTCATAATCACCTGTCATTGTTCTTTATTGTGTCAATTTAACGTTAGAGGTTAAAGATATTTGCCCAAGCAGGTAGTAGCTAACTCCTTTCTTGCTGTGTAGTGCAGGTAAAAAAAAATACCTGTATACTATGGCTAGCTGATCTGTGTATGGACCCTAAAATGATTGGTATAAATATTAGTTCAGAACACTGGTTTTAACTGCTATAATGCTTCCACAGGTAATGACTGAGTGAAGGAAATTTAACATCAAACTGCCATGGTCCTGCTACCCATCCACAGCCAGAGGATGGGTACATTACTACTCCACATTGAACCACAGCCAGAGGATGGATACATTACTACTCCACATTGAACCACAGCCAGAGGATGGGTACATTACTACTCCACATTGAACCACAGCCAGAGGATGGGTACATTACTACTCCACATTGAACCACAGCCAGAGGATGGGTACATTACTACTCCACATTGAACCACAGCCAGAGGATGGATACATTACTACTCCACATTGAACCACAGCCAGAGGATGGCTACATTGAGGAACATTGTCGTTCTGCTGTTGTCATGTGTTGCTCATATGGTAAGGGCGTATTTGTTGCATTAGAAATGAAAGGAAAGCTTTTACCCATTCCCTAGGGTGATATAGCGATGTCCCATCCCCCAGGGTAATGTAGTGATGTCCAATTCCCTAGGGTAATGTAGTGATGTCCCATCCCCCAGGGTAATGTAGTGATGTCCCATTCCCTAGGATAATGTAGGTATGCCCAAATCCCTAGGGTAATGTAGTGATGTCCCATTCCCTAGGGTAATGTAGTGATGTCCCATCCCCCAGGGTGATGTTGTGATGTCCCATTCCCTAGGGTAATGTAGTTATGTCCAAATCCCTAGGGTAATGTAGTGATGTCCCATTCCCTAGGGTAATGTAGTGATGTCCCATTCCCTAGGGTGATGTAGTGATGTCCCATCCCCCAGGGTGATGTATTGATGTCCCATCCCCCAGGGTGATGTAGTGATGTCCCATCCCCCAGGGTGATGTAGTGATGTCCCATCCCCTAGGGTGATGTAGTGATGTCCCATTCCCAGGGTGATGTAGTGATATCCCATATCCTAGGGTGATGTAGTGATATCCCATATCCTAGGGTAATGTCCCATTCCCTAGGGTGATGTAGTGATGTCCAGTTCCTAGGCCTTATTTATCTCTCCCTACCACTAATTGCTCTGTTTAAAAGTGCCACTCCGTGACCGAGACACTGGGAAACGAGGGTGAGCGCTAAAGGGTGAGGGCTAAAGGGTGAGGGCTAAAGGGTGAGGGCTAAAGGGTGAGGGCTAAAGGGTGAGGGCTAAAGGGTGAGGGCCAAAGGGTGAGGGCCAAAGGGTGAGGGCTAAAGGGTGAGGGCTAAAGGGTGAGGGCTAAAGGGTGAGGGCTAAAGGGTGAGGGCCAAAGGGTGAGGGCTAAAGGGTGAGGGCTAAAGGGTGAGGGCTAAAGGGTGAGGGCCAAAGGGTGAGGGCTAAAGGGTGAGGGCTAAAGGGTGAGGGCCAAAGGGTGAGGGCTAAAGGGTGAGGGCCAAAGGGTGAGGGCCAAAGGGTGAGGGCCAAAGGGTGAGGGCTAAAGGGTGAGGGCTAAAGGGTGAGGGCTAAAGGGTGAGGGCTAAAGGGTGAGGGCTAAAGGGTGAGGGCCAAAGGGTGAGGGCCAAAGGGTGAGGGCCAAAGGGTGAGGGCCAAAGGGTGAGGGCCAAAGGGTGAGGGCTAAAGGGTGAGGGCCAAAGGGTGAGGGCTAAAGGGTGAGGGCTAAAGGGTGAGGGCTAAAGGGTGAGGGCCAAAGGGTGAGGGCTAAAGGGTGAGGGCCAAAGGGGGAGGGCTAAAGGGTGAGGGCTAAAGGGTGAGGGCTAAAGGGTGAGGGCCAAAGGGTGAGGGCTAAAGGGTGAGGGCCAAAGGGTGAGGGCTAAAGGGTGAGGGCCAAAGGGTGAGGGCTAAAGGGTGAGGGCTAAAGGGTGAGGGCTAAAGGGTGAGGGCCAAAGGGTGAGGGCTAAAGGGTGAGGGCTAAAGGGTGGGCTTTTGGGATTGAACCTAAATCGGTGTATAAAATCGCACCCTATTCACTAGATAGTGCACCACTTTTGACAAAACTACAGCCCTGTATATTTCAAACGTAGGCCGACTGTCGAAAGACTATCTTTGTTAAGCTGTCTGGAACCATTCAATTTATTTAATTATAATGGCACTCCAACTATCAAAATACACCCTAAAAATATGGAATTTGTATAGTCGAGCTCAAAAACCCGTAAGTAATTGACATCAGTAGGATTAATTTGGAGAGAATCATTTTGAAATTGAAGCCGTCAAATAAAATGCTGATTCTGTTAAAGGACACAGGGTTTAAAGGTTAGGTGGGGTCAAAGAGAGGGGTTGTTGTCGTCTCGTCTGCAGATATCAGGTGTTTGGTTAATGAACGTGAGACAGGAAAGAGATACTGAACATGCCTTTAGGGGTTAAAGCTATTCTTCCCATGATGAGAAAATGCCTTAGAAACGAAGACAATGATTCTAGTTCATAGAAACCCAAACATGATCTACTCTTGACCCTGACTGGTCTTTTTGCAACATCTCCAGCTGCTGTCAGACACACACACACACACACACACACACACACACACACACACACACACACACACACACACACACACACACACACACACACACACACACACACACACACACACACACACACACACACACACACACACTTCTGCTATCGTCAGACGAAGGGGACAAAGCATCCCTCGGCCAAGGTCAAAGTAGAGAGGTTCTTACAGGAGAGGCGTTCTCAGGGGGAGGTGTTCTCAGGGGGAGGGGTTCTCAGGGGGAGGTGTTGTCAGTGGAGGTGTTGTCAGGTGAGGTGTTGTCAGGGTGAGGTGTTCTCAGGGGGAGGAGTTCTCAGGGGGAGGGGTTCTCAGGGGGAGGGGTTCTCAGGGGGAGGGGTTCTCAGGGGGAGGGGTTCTCAGGGGGAGGGGTTCTCAGGGGGAGGGGTTCTCAGGGGGAGGGATTCTCAGGGGGAGGTGTTCTCAGGGGGAGGTGTTCTCAGGGGGAGGGGTTCTCAGGCGGAGGTGTTCTCAGGGGGAGGGGTTCTCAGGGGGAGGGGTTCTCAGGGGGAGGTGTTCTCAGGGGGAGGGGTTCTTAGGGGGAGGTGCTGTCAGGGGGAGGTGTTGTCGTGGGGAGGTGTTG
>NC_052326.1:52823066-52853066 GCF_016432855.1 Salvelinus namaycush | reverse complement strand
TATGTTCTTCTGTTGAAGCCATTCTGTTGTTGATTTTCTTCTGTGTTTTGGGTCGTTGTCCTGTTGCATCACCCAACTTCTTTTGAGCTTCAATTTGCTGACAGAAAACATTCTCCTGCAAAATGTCTTGATAAGCTTTGGAATTCATTTTTCCGTCGATGATAGCAAGCTGTCCAGGCCCTGAGGCAGCAAAGCAGCCCCAAACCACGATGCTCCCTCCACCATACTTTACAGATGGGATGAGGTTTTGATGTTGCTGTGCTGTGCCTTTTTTCTCCACACATAGTGTGGTGTGTTCCTTCCAAACAACTCAACTTTGTTTCGTCTGTCCACTGAATATTTTGCCAGTAGCGCTGTGGAACATCCAGGTGCTCTTTTGTAAACTTTTTTTGGACAGCATTGGCTTCTTCCGTGGAGTCCTCCCATGAACAACATTCTTGTTTAGTGTTTTACGTATGGTAGACTCGTCAACAGAGATGTTAGCATGTTCTAGAGATTTCTATAAGTCTTTAGCTGACACTCTAGGATTCTTCTTAACCTCATTGAGCATTCTGCGCTGTGCTCTTGCAGTCATCTTTGCAGGACGGCCACTCCTAGGGAGAGTAGCAACAGTGCTGAACTTTCTCCATTTATAGACAATTTGTTTTACCTGATGAACATCAAGGCTTTTAGAGATACTTTGTAACCTTTTCCAGCTTTATGCAAGTCAACAATTCTTAATCTTAGTTCTTCTGAGATCTCCTTTGGTTCATGGTTCACATCAGGCAATGCTTCTTGTGAATAGCTAACTCAAATTTTGTGAGTGTCTTTTATAGGGCAAGGCAGCTCTAACCAACATCTCCAATCATGTCTAATTGATTGGACTCCAGGTTAGCTGACTCCTGACTCCAATTAGCTTTTGGAGAAGTCATTAGCCTAGGGGTTCACATACTTTTTCCAACCTGCACTGTGAATGTTTAAATGATGTATTCAATATAGGCAAGAAAAATACAATAATTTGTATGTCATTAGTTTAAGCACACTATGTTTGTCTATTGTTGTGACCTAGATGAAGATCAGATAAAATGTTATGACCAATTTATGCAGAAATCCAGGTATTTCCAAAGGGTTCACATACTTTTTCTTGCCACTGTACATTCTTTGTGTGTACGGAACACTTCAGGGATCTTTTATTTCAGCTCATGAAATGAGACCATCACTTTACATGTTGCGTTTTATATATTTTTGTTCAGTATATATATTCACATCACTGTTTTGCAATGAAGGTCTACAATATCCTCAACAGGACCTTCCATGGTATAGCAGGAGGACTTGCTTTTTCCGCCCAATGACTATAGCAGGAGGACTTGCTTTCCCCCCCCCAATGACTTCAATACAAAATATTAGAAGCTCATGGTTCTCACCCTCTTTCACTTAATTAGCTAGCTAGTGCATCTAATGTAGCCTACTCAACAACCTGACTCAGAGAGGAATGCTATTTCAATTAGCGAGCTGGCTAGAGCTATCCAACAGCGCAACTGTTTTTTGCCACGGGGGGGGGGGGGGGGGGGGGCAACCTGTATAACTGCTGTAAGTAGCAACACTGTACTGCGTGATTGTACACGTAGATTGGATTGTGAGGTTATTTTCTAGTAGCTATGTTGACTATGACGTTAGCTAATATGGTGACAACGATGTAGGCCGTGTAGTATCAGTTGTGGGTAAAGTACCCAATGTAATCTGTACTTGAGTAAAACAGGAAAGATACCTTAATAGAAAATGAGTAAAAGTGAAAAAGTAAAAGTGAAAGTCACCCAGTAAAATACTACTTGAGAAAAAGTCTTAAAGTATTTGGTTTTAAATATACTTCAGAATCAAAAGTTAATGTAATTGCTAAAATATACTTAAGTATCAAAAGTAAAAGTATAAATCATTTCAAATTTCATATATTACTTAAAGTAGACGGCACCATTTTCCTTTTTTTTCCTTCTTTCATTTAAGGTTTGCCAGGGACACACTCCAACACTCAGACATCATTTCCTTCTTTCATTTAAGGTTTGCCAGGGACACACTCCAACACTCAGACATCATTTTGCAAATGAAGCATTTGTGTTTAGTGAGTCCGCCAGACCAGAGGCAGTAGGGATGACCAGGGATGTTCTCTTGATAATTGCGTGTGAATTGGATAATTTTTCTGTCTTGCTAAGCATTCAAAATGTAATAAGTGCTTTTGGGTGTCAGGGGAAATGTATGGAGTGAAAAGTACATAATTTTCTTTAGGAATGTAGTGAAGTAAAAGTAAAAAGTTGTCAAAAATAAAGTAAAGTACAGATACCCCAAAATACCTAAGTAGTACTTTAACGTATTTTCACTTAAGTACTTTACACCAACGTGTAGTGGTTATGGTATTAAGGTTTGGCTTGGATAATTTTTTTAGACTGGCCAAAGACAGCTGTTGTGTTGTGCACTGAAGTCCACAAGCGAAGGGAAAAGATGAGAGGAGGAGAGTGTGTAGATGCGAGGAGGAATTATACACTTGATGTGGCTGTATGTGGCTGCTATGAAAGTGAACTGTTATACTAAACTGTCACTGTTACATTGAACTGGTTGAATGGAATACGAATGACAGTCATCCAATATGCTGTAATAGAAATAAGGCCATGCCTAATCTTGAACGGCACTGACCGACACTGATGTGGATTCACTCACACATGCAATGCACGTATACGCACACACACACATACACATGCACACACACACGCACACACAAGCACAGATTCTCAATACGAGACACTTCCTTACTCGTAGCTTATGTGTACACACATTCACCACCCAATGTTCCCTGACATCTTCACAACAAACTGATATAATTTAGCACCAGGTGGTTTAGACTTGAAAGCTGTGGCTACAAATCGGTTTACAGTTGATTCCCATCCAGATGTTTATTGCTACGGAACACTCAGTCAATATGTGATACTACTCTTCACAACAAGGTCACACTGTCACATCCATGTATAAACTATGAACAGCAAAGCAACACTGTCACATCCATGTATAAACTATGAACAGCAAAGCAACACTGTTTACACTTATTTTATTGTGTTAATATTTTTATTTGCACATTTTCTTCCTTTTTTAACTCTGCATTGCCGAGGAAAGGGCTCGTAAGTAAACATTTCACTGTAAAGTATACTGCACCTGTTGTATTCGGCGCATGTGACAAATACAATTAGATTTATTTTGAACAAGGTTGCTGTGGTTGATGGCTGTAGTTAAGGACAGAGGAAATGAATATGTGACAGTCAGGGAGGGTTTGGAACTAGGCCTTTTAATTTCTAAAGTCAAGCCTCCCACATCAACACACACACCCAGAACAGTGAAAGCTCTCTCATCCCCCTCTCTCTTCCTCCTCATCCCCCTCTCTCTCTGCCTCCTCATCCACCTCTTTCTCTGCCTCCTCATCCCCCTCTCTCTCTGCCTCCTCATCCCCCTCTCTCTCTGCCTCCTCATCCCCCTGTCTCTCTTCCTCCTCATCCCTCTCTCTCTCTGCCTCCTCATCCCCTTCTCTCTCTGCCTCCTCATCCCCCTCTCTCTCTTCCTCCTCATCCCCCTCTCTCTCTGCCTCCTCATTCCCCTCTCTCTCTGCCTCCTTATCCCCCTCTCTCTCTGCCTCCTCATCCCCCTCTCTCTCTTCCTCCTCATCCCCCTCTCTCTCTTCCTCCTCATCCCCCTCTCTCTCTTCCTCCTCATCCCCCTCTCTCTCTGCCTCCTCATCCCCTTCTCTCTCTGCCTCCTCATCCCCCTCTCTCTCTTCCTCCTCATCCCCCTCTCTCTCTGCCTCCTCATCCCCCTCTCTCTCTGCCTCCTCATCCCCCTCTCTCTCTGCCTCCTCATCCCCCTGTCTCTCTTCCTCCTCATCCCCCTCTCTCTCTGCCTCCTCATCCCCCTCTCTCGCTCTGCCTCCTCATCCCCTTCTCTCTCTGCCTCCTCATCCCCCTCTCTCTCTGCCTCCTCATCCCTCTCTCTCTCTGCCTCCTCATTCCCCTCTCTCTCTGCCTCCTCATCCCCCTCTCTCTCTGCCTCCTCATCCCCCTCTCTCTCTGCCTCCTCATCCCCCTCTCTCCCTTCCTCCTCATCCCCCTCTCTCTTCCTCCTCATCCCCTCTCTCTCTGACTCCTCATCCCCCTCTCTCTCTGCCTCCTCATCCCCCTCTCTCTCTGCCTCCTCATCCCCCTCTCTCTCTGCCTCCTCATTCCCCTCTCTCTCTGCCTCCTCATCCCCCTCTCTCTCTGCCTCCTCATCCCCTTCTCTCTCTGCCTCCTCATCCCCCTCTCTCTCTGCCTCCTCATCCCCCTCTCTCTCTGCCTCCTCATCCCCCTCTCTCTCTGCCTCCTCATCTCCCTCTCTCTCTGCCTCCTCATTCCCCTCTCTCTCTGCCTCCTCATCCCCCTCTCTCTCTGCCTCCTCATTCCCCTCTCTCTCTGCCTCCTCATCCCCCTTTCTCTCTGCCTCCTCATCCCCCTCTCTCTCTTCCTCCTCATCCCCCTCTCTCTCTGCCTCCTCATCCCCCTCTCTCTCTGCCTCCTCATCCCCCTTTCTCTCTGCCTCCTCATCCCTCTCTCTCTCTGCCTCCTCATCCCCCTCTCTCTCTGCCTCCTCATCCCCCTCTCTCTCTTCCTACTCATCCCCCTCTCTCTGCCTCCTCATCTCCCTCTCCCTCTGCCTCCTCATTCCCCTCTCTCTCTGCCTCCTCATCCCCCTCTCTCTCTGCCTCCTCATCCCCCTCTCTCTCTGCCTCCTCATCCCCCTCTCTCTCTGCCTCCTCATCCCCCTCTCTCTCTGCCTCCTCATCCTCCTCTCTCTGCCTCCTCATCCCCCTCTCTCTCTCTGCCTCCTCATCCCCCTCTCTCTCTGCCTCCTCATCCCCCTCTCTCTCTGCCTCCTCATTCCCCTCTCTCTCTGCCTCCTCATCAGCCTCTCTCTCTCACCTTCCCTTCTTCCTCCTCTCTCCAACAGGCCAAGTGAGGTCACAGCCTAGCCACACGGTTACCGAGGCAACGCCTGATTGCTTTGCCCTGTCAAAATGGCAGCAATTCTTTTCCTTCATTATTCTTTGTTCTGATAGGCTATATCGCTTTAATCTCATCATCCATAGTCCATTGCTCTCCAGCACCTCTGGCCAACAGCTCTATCTATCTATCTATCTATCTATCTATCTATCTATCTATCTATCTATCTATCTATCTATCTATCTATCTATCTATCTATCTATCTCAGCATTCTGAGAAATGTTTTCTTTATTTTCCTCTTTTCAGCAGCAGAGTTTTTAAGACGTAAGTTACATGATGTATACTCATGTGCCATTCATCTGACTGCAGTGCTTCTGTCCATTACAATCATCCTGTTTGTTCCAAATAGCACCCTATTCCCTATATAGTGAACTTATTTTGGATCCAGCTGTGCACTACATAGGCCAGGTAATAAAGCATGCTGTGTGCAACACCAGGATTGTGGGTTCGATTCCCGCTGGGGACCAGTATGAAACAGTTTGAAAATGTAGGCACTCACTACTGTAAGTCACTCTGGATAAGAGAGTCTGCTAAATAACTGAAATGTGGAAGAAGGGCATTATGGGTATTTAAGACAGAATCAAATCCATCTTTCTGCAAGGCTTTGTTTCTTGTTCTGTCCATCACATGGAGTGTCTGTGTGCTTTTCTCTTCTCGTCCATCATTGTTCTTCCTGTGCTATTGGTTTTGGCAATCATCCTTTGGAACAGAGACCTATGCTTTAAATAACATGTATTTCACACAGTTCTCTCTTGTCTGACAGCAATTCTCATGTGGCACATGCCTCATCCTCCTCTATCCTCCTGTTGGAAAGAAAATAAACTCTATTGAACAAAGATAATATGCAGCCTTGGCAGTTGAAGAGTTTTCTGTCTACATGTGCCACATCTTAATTTGAGACAGTTTGACACAGCAGGAAAATCATCCTGCATCAACAGGAAATGTGAATTGTTATATGGATTATAATTTATGGGATTTTTTTTGTAGGAGTTGACACATTTTTGTTAGGGCAAGTCAAGTTTGACATTTTGAAGTGGAAATTACAAACGTTTAGAAGCCTTTTAAAACCTTGAATACACCACAAAGATGATCAAATTAAGATACGGCATCTGTACCAAGAAAATGTGCAGCCTTGTCAGTGTGAGAATGTTCTGTCTTTTTTTGTACATGTGTCGGATGGATAGTAGACGGTATGTGTAAGTGTCTATATTACGTCTGTGATCCTACACAAAAAATACAGGATGATGTCGAGTACCAGATGATGTCGAGTACAGGAAAAACAACATTGCTTCTTGCCATGCTTACCATGTTTTTTTTAGAGTGAGTAACCGGGCTCAATGCCTTGAATTATACACTAATTCACAATTCAGTCCCGTTCTTTGAAAATGAAGTCAGTCACAAAAGGGAGAGTAACATGTTCAAAAGAGGAAATGAACAGCTCAAAGCCGATCCTTCTAGCTCTATAGTAGCAGGTGGTGTTTCGAGGGGGGAGTCAGGTTGGTAGGATTGGAATCCTAACTAATGGAATCCCAGTGCCTTTGTTTGTGTAGCATGACGGAGGACAAAAGCTTACCACAAGTGGAGCTTAAAATTCCATTCGGTAAAAAGTGATGGCGGTTAGCCGGTTATAAATCCAATGGCCAGTAATACTGCTGGGAATGCCAGGGCAAGGGTAGCAAAGTGTTCACACACACACACACACACACACACACACACACACACACACACACACACACACACACACACACACACACACACACACACACACACACACACACACACACACACACACACACACAAAGAATGCATGGGAACAAGTTTTGGGCTGTGCTGGCAGGAGGGGTGGACTGGAGGGGGAAGGGTGGAGGGGTTTTGGGCTGTGCTGGCAGGAGGGGTGGACTGGAGGGGGAAGGGTGGAGGGGTTTTGGGCTGTGCTGGCAGGAGGGGTGGACTGGAGGGGGAAGGGGGGAGGGGTTTTGGGCTGTGCTGGCAGGAGGGGTGGACTGGAGGGGGAAGGGTGGAGGGGTTTTGGGCTGTGCTGGCAGGAGGGGTGGACTGGAGGGGGAGGGGTGGAGGGGTTTTGGGCTGTGCTGGCAGGAGGGGTGGACTGGAGGGGGAAGGGTGGAGGGGTTTTGGGCTGTGCTGGCAGGAGGGGTGGACTGGAGGGGGAAGGGTGGAGGGGTTTTGGGGGTTGGGGTAGTTGTTTCTCCCTAAATCACCAGCTGCTTTCAGCTGGTTTAGCATTTCTCTCATTGTGTCTGAGAAAGGGTAGAGAGATATATATAGAGAGAGAGAGAAGAATGATATCCGAAAGGGATCTGACGATCAGATAGATATTAAACAAGTATATTCACCGCAATTCTTCTTCTTCCCAAAATTTTTTGACAAGGGTTAGTGCACAAAAGTATACCCCAATATAGTAAATGATAGTACCAGTAGTAAACCTGATCAACGTGGAATGGCTTTGAAACGACAGACATAGTGTGGGAGTCAGGATGCAAACAATGAGACACATGTCGTCGTCGTCCCCCTCCCATCCTTTCTCTGGAATCTATGGCTCATTATCTAGCTAGCCTACTGTATGCTGTGAGCGTGTGGCCAGTCAACATGATCTCACGAACCATACCACGGAGGGCCTCATTTCCAATACGCTCACACACACGCTGTCTAAGGTGGTGGGGGGTCAGCGTTGGGTCTGTTGCATGGGGCTGAGGTGGGAGATGGGTGCTGGGGATCTGGGAATAAAGCTGGGGCTGCAGGGGGATCTGGGAATAAAGCTGGGGCTGTAGGAGGATCTGGGAATAAATCTGGGTCTGTAGGAGGATCTGGGAATAAAGCTGGGGCTGTAGGAGGATCTGGGAATAAATCTGGGTCTGTAGGAGGATCTGGGAATAAAGCTGGGGCTGTAGGGGGATCTGGGAATAAATCTGGGTCTGTAGGAGGATCTGGGAATAAAGCTGGGGCTGTAGGGGGATCTGGGAATAAAGCTGGGGCTGTAGGAGGATCTGGGAATAAAGCTGGGGCTGTAGGAGGATCTGGGAATAAAGCTGGGGCTGTAGGAGGATCTGGGAATAAATCTGGGTCTGTAGGAGGATCTGGGAATAAAGCTGGGGCTGTAGGGGGATCTGGGAATAAAGCTGGGGCTGTAGGAGGATCTGGGAATAAAGCTGGGGCTGTAGGAGGATCTGGGAATAAAGCTGGGGCTGTAGGAGGATCTGGGAATAAATCTGGGTCTGTAGGAGGATCTGGGAATAAAGCTGGGGCTGTAGGGGGATCTGGGAATAAAGCTGGGGCTGTAGGGGGATCTGGGAATAAAGCTGGGGCTGCAGGAGGATCTGGGAATAAATCTGGGGCTGTAGGAGGATCTGGGAATAAAGCTGGGGCTGTAGGGGGATCTGGGAATAAAGCTGGGGCTGTAGGAGGATCTGGGAATAAATCTGGGGCTGTAGGAGGATCTGGTAATAAAGCTGGGGCTGTAGGGGGATCTGGGAATAAAGCTGGGGCTGCAGGGGGATCTGGGAATAAAGCTGGGGCTGTAGGAGGATCTGGTAATAAAGCTGGGGCTGTAGGAGGATCTGGTAATAAAGCTGGGGCTGCAGGAGGATCTGGTAATAAAGCTGGGGCTGCAGGGGGATCTGGGAATAAAGCTGGGGCTGCAGGAGGATCTGGTAATAAAGCTGGGGCTGTAGGAGGATCTGGTAATAAAGCTGGGGCTGTAGGAGGATCTGGTAATAAAGCTGGGGCTGCAGGAGGATCTGGTAATAAAGCTGGGGCTGCAGGGGGATCTGGGAATAAAGCTGGGGCTGCAGGGGGATCTGGGAATAAAGCTGGGGCTGTAGGGGCTGGTCAGATAACTAGTAAATACTGTCTGCCTGTCCTTTCTCCTCCCACATGCAGAGAGAGCGAGAGATTTATGTTCCTGTGGATGTGTATAAGTGCTCAGGAATGCGGTCTAGTTTCAGCTCCCTGATCCGGCAGCACTACACACCCGCAAACACAAATGGCTCCTGTATTTCCCTTTACAGGGTTCTGGTCTAAAGTAGCATACTATATAGGCAATATGGTGCTATTTGGGACTATACCCTATGTAACAGATCCATTCACCCTGACTACACAGACAGTGACCTCTGGTACATACCTGCAGGAGGTACCCTTACACACCTAGTACACACACACACACACACACACACACACACACACACACACACACACACACACACACACACACACACACACACACACACACACACACACACACACACACACACACACACACACACACACACACACACACCTGTGGTGCTATACAGGGTCCATCTGGAAAAAATACATTGTTCTAAACATTGATTCCTTGTCAACATAAAGGTTAAATAGAAATAATAAAAAATAAAAAGACACACACACACACACACACACGCACCATCAGCAGCAGCAGCCAGAGGGTTTGTGTGAGGAGGAGAAGAGAGCAGGTGTGCTCCCAGCAATACCTATCAATATCAGCCTGGGCTCAGAGGGCGAATGCCGGATGAAATGACGAGCCACAGCGCCAGGGCCCATAAACATTTTACAAGGATGATTGCTTTACTGGGACCAACCCGAGGACGTGGCAGAACACAATGTCTGTGTGCCTAATGGTACCTTATTCCTCATAGGACTCTGATCAAAAGTAGTGCACCTTATTCCTCGTAGGACTCTGATCAAAAGTAGTGCACTTGATAAGGTATAGGGTACCATTTTGGGCTACACACAATGAATCCAGAGAGCAAGGTGTTGGAGCCATCGCATCACAACCATGCTATAATATGGCTGTTTGATAGACACTAGTATCCAAAGCTGCTGTTAATTGTGGGAATCAAAATCCCCAGGCTATTACCGATCACGATTAATAACCGATAATCCTTTTTCAAATGTTTTGGGGTGTAAGGTAATTTATTCATCACTAGTTAGCCAACTTTAATTTAAAAAGTATTGTCAAGAGATGTATTAAAATATACAGTACTCAAAAAAAAAAATATATATATATTCTCAGACTTTTCTCTGAAATTAATATTCTATTTAAAATTGTAATGATATACATGTGGTACACGAATATTGCAAATTCAGGACAAATTACATAACAACACATTTCCTGAAGGTATAATGAGTTCTATTCTGATCCACAGACAACAACAAAAATTCAACATCTGCATTTTTTTCCCCAGAATATCTTTGATTTTCTAAAATATTAAGCAACAACGTGAGGGAATAGGATTACTTAAAGAAACGCACTACATATCATAGAAAGACGTTTTCATATTATGACATTTTAAAAAGCATTACGTATGCAAATCACTAAGCATCAGGGATGACTATTTCCTGTTGAACTAGCTACATATTATACAGCGTTAGATAGTCCATGCACCCCATTGGTCCCTGGTCCCTGGGCATTTTCATTTTCTTCGGTACACAACAGGAGATTGGTGGCACCTTAACTGAGGAGGGTGGGCTCGTGGTAATGGCTGGAGAGGAATTAGAGAAATGGTATCAAATATATCAAATACATGGTTTCCAGGTGTTTGATGCTATTCCATTTCGCTCCATTCCAGACATTATTATGAGCCTCCACTGCACTATAGAGCCGGTTGGCGCCCCCCTTTGGGTTGTGCCTTGGCGGAGACCTTTGTGGGCTATACTCGGCCTTGTCTCAGGATGGTTAGTTGGTGGTTGAAGATATCCCTCTAGTGGTGTGGGGGCTGTGCTTTGGCAAAGTGGGTGGGGTTAAATCCTGCCTGTTTGGCCCTGTCCTGTTTGGCCCTATCATCGGATGGGGCCACAGTGTCTCCCGACCCCTCCTGTCTCAGCCTCCAGTATTTATGCTGCAGTAGTTTATGTGTCGGGGGGATCGGGTCAGTCTGTTATATCTGGAGTATTTCTCCTGTCTTATCCGGTGTCCTGTGTGAATTTAAGTATGCTCTCTCTAATTCTCTCTTTCTCTCTTTCTTTCTCTCTCTCGGAGGACCTGAGCCCTAGGACCATGCCTCAGGACTACCTGGCATGATGACTCCTTGCTGTCCCCAGTCCCCCTGGCCGTGCTGCTTCTCCAGTTTCAACTGTTCTGCCTCCGGCTATGGAACCCTGACCTGTTCACCGGACGCGTTACCTGTCCCAGACCTGCTGTTTTCAACTCTCTAGAGACCGCAGGAGCGGTAGAGATACTCTCAATGATCGGCTATGAAAAGCCAACTGATATTTACTCCTGAGGTGCTGACTTGCTGCACCCTCGACAACTACTGTGATTATTATTATTTGACCATGCTGGTCATTTATGAACATTTGAACATCTTGGCCATGTTCTGTTATAATCTCCACCCGGCACAGCCATAAGAGGACTGGCCACCCCTCATAGCCTGGTTTCGTCCTAGGTTTTGGCCTTTCTAGGGAGTTTTTCCTAGCCGCTGTGCTTCTACACCTGCATTGCTTGCTGTTAGGGGTCTTAGGCTGGGTTTCTGTACAGCACTTTGAGACATCAGCTGATGTAAGAAGGGCTTTATAAATACATTTGATTTTGATTTGATTCAGGTGTTGATGATTTGAATCAGGTGTGTAGGGCTATGGCAAAAACAGTGCATTCGGAAAGTATTCAGACTAGTTAACTTTTTCCACAGGTTGTTACGTTACAAAGTTACTCTAAAATTGATCAAAATATATGTATATTTTTTTATTAATCTACACACAATAACCCATAATGACAAAGCTAAAAAAGGTTTTATAAAAAAAAATTATATCACATTTACATAACTATTCAGACCCTTTACTCAGTACTTTGTTGAAGTACCTTTGGCAGCGATGACAAGCTTGCTGCACCTCTATTTGAGGAGTTTCTCTCATTCCTTTCTGCAGATCATCTCAAGCTCTGTCAGGTTGGATGGGGAGCATCGCTGCACAGCTATTTTCAGGTCTCTCCAGAGATGTTCGGTCGAGTTCAAGTCCGGCTTCTGGCTGGGCCACTCAAGGACATTCAGAGACTTGTCCCAAAGCCACTCCTGCATTGTCTTGGCTTTGTGTTTAGGGTTGTTGTCCTGATGGCAGGTGAACCTTCTCCCCAGTCTAATGTCCTGAGCGCTCTGGATTAGGTTTTCATTAAGGATCTTTCTGTATTTTGCTCCGATCATCTTTGCCGCGATCCTGACTGGTCTCCCAGTCCCTGCCAATGAAAAACATCCCCACAGCATGATGCTACCAACACCATGGTTCACCATAGGGATGGTGCCAGGTTTCCTCCAGACATGACGCTTGGCATTCAAGTCAAAGAGTTCAATCTTGGATTCATCAGACCAGAGAATCGTGTTTCTTATAGTCTATGGGTCCTTTAGGTGCCGTTTGGCAAGCAGGCTGTCATGTGCCTTTTACTGAAGAGTGGCTTCCGTCTGGCCACTCTAGCATAAAGGCCTGATTGGTGGAGTGCTGCAGAGATGGTTGTCCTTCTCCCATCTCCACAGAGGAACTCTAGAGCTCTGTCAGAGTGACCATCGGGTTCTTGGTCACCTCCCTGACCATGGCTCTTCTCCCAATTGCTCAGTTTGGTGGTTGGTGGTTCCTAACTTCTTCCACTTAAGAATGATGGAGGCCACTGTGTTCTTGGGGACCTTCCATGCTGCAGCCATTTTTTGGTACCCTTCACCAGATCTGTGCCCTGTCTTAGGGCTCTACGGACAATTCCTTCGACCTCATGGAATGTTTTTTTTCTCTGACATGTACTTCCAACTGTGGGACCATATATAGACAGGTGTGTGCCTTTCCAAATCATGTCCAATCAATTGAATTTACCACAGGTGGACTCCAATCAAGTTGTAGAAACATCTCAAGGATGATCAATGGAAACAGGATGCACCTGAGCTCAATTTCGAGTATCATGGCAAGGGGTCTAAATACTTACGTAAATAAGGTGTTTCTGTTTTTTGTTTTTGCTTTGTCATTATAGGGTATTGAGTGTAGATTAGTGAGGATTTCGTTTTTAAAATTCATTTTAGAAAAAGGCTGTAAGTTAACAAAATGTGGAAAAAGTCAAGGGGTCTAAATACTTTCCGAAAGCACTATAAGGCCATGGTGAGCTAGAGGAGAGCACTTAGAGAGCCGCGGGCAAGGGAGACAGAGTAAAGGTAGATTCACAGTAGGGGACAGTGAAAATGGTGATGTGGAGAGACTGAGAGGTAGAGAAGCACTGAGGGGGTCTGTGATAGGTGGGTTGAGTGAGAGAGTGAGAGAGAGAGAGGAAGACAGACAGACAGAAGGAGACAAAGAGAGAGAGAGAAAGAGAGAGAGAGAGAGAGAGAGAGAGAGAGAGAGGTAGAAACAGAAGTAAAAATGTTCCTTTACTGTGAGAAATATTCCTCACGAAGAGATCAATTATTCACAGAAATTACTACATTAATTTCACATTTGAACTAATTAAACACAGAGAAAAAACGAAAAATACTCTTGGGCGAAGGAGCAACAACTCCTATTGCTGCCAAATATGTAGAGGGACTGAATAATAACAGCTGCATAGTAAGCAGTAAATTATTATTATTATCACTATAATTTTTGGATTAGTTGGTGCTCAATATGCGATATGTGATGATAATAGCCTTGTAAACAACAGCCAACTTTCCGGGACATAGACATGTCTTATATCGTCAGAAAGCTTAAATGATTGTTAATCTAACTGCAGTGTCCAATTTACAGTAGCTATTACAGCGAAAAAATACCATGCTTTTGTTTGAGGATAGTGCACAACAACTAAACACTTTTATCGAGGCAATTGGTTTGATACATTCACCTCTGACGGTAAATAACGTACTCACATTAAGTAATCTTGCTCTGATTTGTCATCTTGAGCATCCCAGAGATAATATGTAGCATAGTCTTGCTTGATAAAATCATTTTTTATATCCTAACACAATTCATGTTGTAAATAGCGTTTTGCATGAATTCCGACTTTTTCAACATACAACAAAATAATTTATTAAATTGAATCGGAATAACGTTGTTTAACACGGTCAAGTTCAGTTTCTGTGCAACCCTCAGACAGTCTAGAAGGCAACGTTCCTCCTCTTACTTCTCTCCTCCTTAACTCCTCTCTCCTTTCTCTTCCCTGCTTCTTCATTCAGGCACTTTCAGCTGAATCTCTTGGTTTCAATTAGAGTCTACTGTATAGCTCCCACTCTGTTCAATAACATCTGCACCTGGCGCTATCACACGCACGTACGCATGCGCACACGCGCACGCACACGCGCACGCACCCGCACGCACACACCACATTCCTTTCCCACTCGGAGTAGGAGAAATGGCAGTAATTATACAAAGCCTTGTTAAATACACAGCAGCATCCAAGTAAAGACCCAACACAGCTGTTCTATGGGAGTAGGTGGAAGAGGAGGTAGTGGAAAGACAGGTCTTCGCGTATCTTCCCCTCCCCTGTCTTCCTGCTTGTGTCTCTCTCTGTGTGTGCCTCTCTCTCTCTGTGTGTGCGTGTCTCAATCTCTGTGTGTGCGTGTCTCAATCTCTGTGTGTGCGTCTCTCTCTCTGTGTGTGCGTGTCTCAATCTCTGTGCGTGCGTCTCTCTCTTTCTGTGTGTGCGTGTCTCAATTTCTGTGTGTGCGTGTCTCTCTGTGTGTGTGCCTCTCTCTCTCTCTCTCTCTCTCTGTGTGCCTCTCTCTCTCTCTCTCTGTGTGCGTGTCTCTCTCTCTGTGTGTGTCTCTCTCTCTGTGTGCCTCTCTCTCTCTCTCTCTCTGAAGTGATCATCTATTGTTATGTAGCATGGTTCCACAGCACCATAGACTCACCTAATTAACCAACCATGACTTCCTCACCTAACTAAACCCCTGTGACCTCCCCCACCTAACTACCTACCTGTAACCTCCCCCACCTAACTAACCACCCGTGATCTCCCCCACCCAACTAACCACCCGTGACCTCCCCCACCCAACTAACCACCCGTGACTTCCCCATTTTACTAAACAACCCGTGACATCCCCCACCTAACTAACCACCCGTGACTTCCCCACCTAACTAACCACCCGTGACCTCCCCCACCTCACCAACCACCCATGACCTCCCCCACATAACTAACCACCGTGACCTTCCACACCTCACCAACCACCCATGACCTCCCCCACCTAACTAACCACCCGTGACCTCCCCCACCTCACTAACCACCCGTGACCTCCCCCACCTCACTAACCACCGTGACCTCCCCCACCTCACTAACCACCCGTGACCTCCCCCACCTCACTAACCACCCGTGACCTCCCCCACCTCACTAACCATCTGTGACCTCCCCCACCTAACTAACCACCCATGACCACCCCCACCTAACTAACCACCCGTGACCGCCCCCACCTAACTAACCACCCGTGACCACCCCCACCTAACTAACCACCCGTGACCGCCCCCACCTAACTAACCACCCGTGACCTCCCCCACCCAACTAACCACCCGTGACCTCCTCCACCCAACTAACCACCCGTGACCTCCCCCACCTAACTTCTTATGGCTGCAGGGGCAGTATTGAGTAGCTTGGATGAAAGGTACCCAGAGGTGCCCATAGTAAACTGCCTGCTCCTCAGTCCCAGTTGCTAAGATATGCATATTATTATTAATATTGGATATAAAACACTCTGAAGTTTCTAAAACTGTTTGAAGGATGTCTGTGAGTATAACAGAACTCATATGGCAGGCAAAAACCTGAGAAAAAATCCAAACAGGAAGTGGGAAATCTGAGGTTGGTCAATTTTCAACCCAGCCCCTATTGAATACACAGTGGGATATGGATGAGTTTGCACTTCCTACGGCTTCCACTAGATGTCAACAGTCTGTAGAACCTTGTCTGAGTGCATTCCAATGAAGATCAGCAAAGGTAAGTGAAGATTTATAATGCTTTTTATGAGTTTTGTTGACTGCACAATTTGGCGGGTAACTGTATGGCTTCCTTTTGTGGATGAACGCTGTTCTCAGATTATTGAATATTGTGCTTTTGCCGTAAAGCTTTTTGAAATCTGACACAGCGGTTGCATTAAGAACAAGTGTATCTTTAATTCTATGTAAAACATGTATCTTTCATGAAAGTTTATGATTAGTATTTATGTTATTTGACGTGACTCTCTCTCTGCAATTTTTCCGGATATTTTGGAGGCATTTCTGAACAGGGCGCCAATGTAAACTGAGGATATTGGATATAAATATAAACTTTATCGAACAAAACATATATGTATTGTGTAACATGAAGTCCTATGAGTGTCATCTGATGAAGATCATCAAAGGTTAGTGATTAATTTAATCTCTTTTTCTGCTTTTTGTGACTCCTGTCTTTGGCTGGATAAATGGCGGTGTTTTTCTGTGATTTTGCGGTGACCTAATATAATCGTTTGTGGTGCTTTCGCTGTAAAGCCTATTTGAAATCGGACACTTTGGTGGGATTAACAACAAGATTACCTTTAAAATGGTATAAGATAAATGTATGTTTGAGGAATTTTAATTATGAGATTTCTGTTGTTTGAATTTGGCGCTCTGCACTTTCACTGTCTGTTGTCATACGGATCCCGTTAACGGGATCTCAGCCATAAGAAGCCACCTAACTAACCACCCGTGACCTCCCCCACCTCACTAACCACCCGTGACCTCCCCCACCTCGCTAACCACCCGTGACGTCCCCCACCTCGCTAACCACCCATGACCTCCCCCACCTCACTAACCACCCGTGAGCTCCCCCACCTCACTAACCACCCGTGACCTCCCCCACCTCACTAACCATCCGTGACCTCCCCCACCTCACTAACCATCCGTGACCTTCCCCACCTCACTAACCACCCGTGACCTCCCCAACCCAACTAACCATCCATGATCTCCCCCACCTCACTAACCATCCATGATCTCCCCCACCTAACTAACCACCCGTGACCTCCCCCACCTAACTAACCATCCATGATCTCCCCCATCTCACTAACCATCCATGATCTCCCCCACCTCACTAACCACCCGTGAGCTCCCCCACCTCACTAACCATCCATGACCTCCCCCACCTCACTAGCCACCCGTGAGCTCCCCCACCTCACTAACCACCCGTGACCTCCCCCACCTAACTAACCATCCATGACCTCCCCCACATAACTAACCATCCATGACCTCCCCCACCTCACTAACCACCCGTGAGCTCCCCCACCTCACTAACCACCCGTGACCTCCCCCACCTAACTAACCATCTGTGACCTCCCCCACCTCACTAACCACCCGTGACCTCCCCAACCCAACTAACCATCCATGACCTCCCCCACCTAACTAACCATCTGTGACCTCCCCCACCTAACTAACCACCCGTGACCTCCCCCACCTAACTAACCATCCATGACCTCCCCCACCTAACTAACCATCTGTGACCTCCCCCACCTAACTAATCACCCGTGACCTCCCCCACCTAACTAACCAGCTGTGACCTCCCCCACCTTACTAACCATCTGTGACCTCCCCCACCTTACTAACCATCTGTGACCTCCCCCACCTAACTAACCACCCGTGACCTCCCCCACCTCACTAACCACCCGTGACTTCCCCATTTTACTAAACCACCCGTGACATCCTCCCCGTTGGCATCACTCTGCAACTTCAACTTTCCGAGATGAAAATGTAACACTCTACCATAAGTCAAGCGACATGAGAAGTCTAAAATGCTATCTAGCGAGAGTGATGGCAGCAATACGCAGCAGCGAGAACGAGGCTGCAGTGGTATCTGTTGACGTGAAAGTTGATGAGATACTGTAAGAGTTAAAAGTACCTGTTCCCTGAGCGCTTCCCGTCATAGATGGGCT
Organism: Salvelinus namaycush; assembly: GCF_016432855.1. NCBI lineage: Eukaryota > Metazoa > Chordata > Actinopteri > Salmoniformes > Salmonidae > Salvelinus > Salvelinus namaycush. The sequence continues at coordinate 52,835,197 of NC_052326.1, read as the reverse complement.
TAGTCCTCCAACTCCTGTGCAGTAAACAGGCAATCTAGCCGACAGCTGGAAACATTTCAAGCAGAGATGCAATATCTACCTAGCAGCCAGTGGAAGATGGTGACAAATTGAAGCTTCCATTGTTATGCATGTTATTGGAGAGGATGCATTGGACATTTACAATAGCTTTCAGCTAGACGAGGCAAGCTTGGAATTGTTTGAGCTCCTGACTACGTTTTGAGGAGTACTTTGTACCAAACCAGAACATCCCATTTGAGAGATACACATTTTTCACTCATGATCAGAAAGTGGTAGTAAGTTTAGACCAGTACATGGCTGAGTTCAACACACTGAGCAAAATGTGTGAATATTTTAATCTGAAAAACTGACTAGTGAAAGACTGTGGCATACTTGATAATGGACTCAAAAATAGATTGCTGCATGAGCAAGATTAAATTAGGATAAAGCAGTGACTAAAGAGCTGCGAAAGGAGGAGACAGCATGCAGGAAGAGATTGAGACAGCATGCAGGAAGAGATTGAGACAGCATGCCGGATGAGATTGAGACAGCATGCAGGATGAGAAGGAGACAGCATGCAGGATGAGATTGAGACAGCATGCAGGAAGAGATTGAGACAGCATGCAGGAAGAGGAGGAGACAGCATGCAGGAAGAGATTGAGACAGAATGCATGAAGAGGAGGAGACAGCATGCAGGAAGAGATTGAGACAGCATGCATGAAGAGGAGGAGACAGCATGCAGGAAGAGATTGAGACAGCATGCCGGAAGAGATTGAGACAGCATGCCGGATGAGATTGAGACAGCATGCAGGATGAGGAGGAGACAGCATGCAGGATGAGATTGAGACAGCATGCAGGAAGAGATTGAGACAGCATGCAGGAAGAGGAGGAGACAGCATGCAGGAAGAGATTGAGACAGCATGCATGAAGAGGAGGAGACAGCATGCAGGAAGAGATTGAGACAGCATGCCGGATGAGATTGAGACAGCATGCAGGAAGAGATTGAGACAGCATGCAGGAAGAGGAGGAGACAGCATGCAGGAAGAGATTGAGACAGTATGCAGGAAGAGGAGGAGACAGCATGCAGGATGAGGAGGAGACAGCATGCATGAAGAGGAGGAGACAGCATGCAGGATGAGGAGGAGACAGCATGCATGAAGAGGAGGAGACAGCATGCAGGATGAGATTGAGACATCATGCAGGAAGAGATTGAGACAGCATGCAGGAAGAGATTGAGACAGCATGCAGGAAGAGGAGGAGACAACATGCAGGAAGAGGAGGAGACAGCATGCAGGAAGAGGAGGAGACAGCATGCATGAAGAGGAGGAGACAGCATGCAGGAAGAGGAGGAGACAGCATGCATGAAGAGGAGGAGACAGCATGCAGGATGAGGAGGAGACAGCATGCAGGATGAGGAGGAGACAGCATGCAGGATGAGGAGGAGACAACATGCAGGATGAGGAGGAGACAGCATGCAGGATGAGGAGGAGACAGCATGCAGGATGAGGAGGAGACAGCATGTAGGATGAGGAGGAGACAGCATGCAGGATGAGGAGGAGACAGCATGCAGGAAGAGGAGGAGACAGCATGCATGAAGAGGAGGAGACAGCATGCATGAAGAGATTGAGACAGCATGCAGGAAGAGGAGGAGACAGCATGCATGAAGAGGATGAGACAGCATGTAGGATGAGGAGGAGACAGGATGCAGGATGAGGAGGAGACAGCATGTAGGAAGAGGAGGAGACAGCATGCAGGAAGAGGAGGAGACAGCATGCATGAAGAGGAGGAGACAGCATGCATGAAGAGATTGAGACAGCATGCAGGAAGAGGAGGAGACAGCATGCAGGATGAGGAGGAGACAGCATGCAGGAAGAGGAGGAGACAGCATGTAGGATGAGGAGGAGACAGCATGCAGGATGAGGAGGAGACAGCATGCAGGAAGAGGAGGAGACAGCATGCATGAAGAGGAGGAGACAGCATGCATGAAGAGATTGAGACAGCATGCAGGAAGAGGAGGAGACAGCATGCATGAAGAGGAGGAGACAGCATGCAGGATGAGATTGAGACAGCATGCAGGAAGAGATTGAGACAGCATGCAGGATGAGGAGGAGACAGCATGCATGAAGAGGAGGAGACAGCATGCATGATGAGATTGAGACAGCATGCAGGAAGAGGAGGAGACAGCATGCATGAAGAGGAGGAGACAGCATGCAGGATGAGATTGAGACAGCATGCAGGAAGAGATTGAGACAGCATGCAGGAAGAGATTGAGACAGCATGCAGGATGAGGAGGAGACAGCATGCATGAAGAGGAGGAGACAGCATGCAGGATGAGGAGGAGACAGCATGCAGGAAGAGATTGAGACAGCATGCAGGAAGAGATTGAGAAAGCATGCAGGATGAGGAGGAGACAGCATGCAGGATGAGGAGGAGACAGCATGCAGGATGAAGAGGAGACAGCATGCAGGAAGAGGAGGAGACAGCATGTAGGATGAAGAGGAGACAGCATGCAGGAAGAGGAGGAGACAGCATGTAGGATGAAGAGGAGACAGCATGCAGGAAGAGGAGGAGACAGCATGTAGGATGAGGAGGAGAGAGCACGCACGATGAGGAGGAGACAGCATGCCAGAAAAGGAGGAGAGCGCATGCAGGAAGAGATTGAGACAGCATGCAGGATGAGACAGCATGCAGGAGGAGACAGCATGCAGGATGAGACAGCATGTAGGATGAGAAGGAGACAGCATGCAGGAAGAGGAGGAGACAGCATGCCGGATGAGGAGGAGACAGCATGCAGGATGAGGAGGAGACAGCATGCAGAAAGAGACTGAGACAGCATGCAGGATGAGACAGCATGTAGGATGAGGAGGAGACAGCATGTAGAATGAGGAGGAGACAGCATGTAGGATGAGGAGGAGACAGCATGCAGGAAGAGACTGAGACAGCATGCAGGATGAGACAGCATGTAGGATGAGGAGGAGACAGCATGCAGGAAGAGATTGAGACAGCATGCAGGATGAGAATGAGACAGCATGCAGGATGAGGAGGAGACAGCATGCAGGATGAAGAGGAGACAGCATGCAGGAAGAGGAGGAGACAGCATGTAGGATGAAGAGGAGACAGCATGCAGGAAGAGGAGGAGACAGCATGTAGGATGAAGAGGAGACAGCATGCAGGAAGAGGAGGAGACAGCATGTAGGATGAGGAGGAGAGAGCATGCACGATGAGGAGGAGACAGCATGCCAGAAAAGGAGGAGAGCGCATGCAGGAAGAGATTTAGACAGCATGCAGGATGAGACAGCATGCAGGAGGAGACAACATGCAGGATGAGACAGCATGTAGGATGAGAAGGAGACAGCATGCAGGAAGAGGAGGAGACAGCATGCCGGATGAGGAGGAGACAGCATGCAGGATGAGGAGGAGACAGCATGCAGAAAGAGACTGAGACAGCATGCAGGATGAGACAGCATGTAGGATGAGGAGGAGACAGCATGTAGAATGAGGAGGAGACAGCATGTAGGATGAGGAGGAGACAGCATGCAGGAAGAGACTGAGACAGCATGCAGGATGAGACAGCATGTAGGATGAGGAGGAGACAGCATGCAGGAAGAGATTGAGACAGCATGCAGGATGAGAATGAGACAGCATGCAGGATGAGGAGGAGACAGCATGCAGGATGAGGAGGAGACAGCATGCAGGAAGAGATTGAGACAGCATGCAGGATGAGAATGAGACAGCATGCAGGATGAGGAGGAGACAGCATGCAGGATGAGGAGGAGACAGCATGCATGAAGAGGAGGAGACAGCATGTAGGATGAGGAGGAGACAGCATGCAGGATGAGGAGGAGACAGCATGCAGGATGAGGAGGAGACAGCATGCAGGATGAGGAGGAGACAGCATGCAGGATGAGGAGGAGACAGCATGCAGGATGAGGAGGAGACAGCATGCAGGAAGAGACTGAGACAGCATGCAGGAAGAGAATGAGACAGCATGCAGGATGAGGAGGAGACAGCATGCAGGATGAGGAGGAGACAGCATGCAGGAAGAGACTGAGACAGCATGCAGGATGAAGAGGAGACAGCATGCATGAAGAGGAGGAGACAGCATGCAGGATGAGATTGAGACAGCATGCAGGATGAGGAGGAGACAGCATGCAGGATGAAGAGGAGACAGCATGCAGGATGAGGAGGAGACAGCATGCAGGATGAAGAGGAGACAGCATGCATGAAGAGGAGGAGACAGCATGCAGGATGAGATTGAGACAGCATGCAGGAAGAGATTGAGACAGCATGCAGGATGAGGAGGAGACAGCATGCAGGAAGAGATTGAGACAGCATGCAGGAAGAGATTGAGACAGCATGCAGGATGAGGAGGAGACAGCATGCAGGAAGAGATTGAGACAGCATGCAGGAAGAGATTGAGACAGCATGCAGGAAGAGGAGGAGACAGCATGCAGGAAAAGATTGAGTAAGCATGCAGGATGAGACAGCATCCAGGATGAGACAGCATGCAGGAAGAGGAGGAGACAGCATGCAGGAATACATTGAGTAAGCATGCAGGATGAGACAGCATGCAGGATGAGACAACATGCAGGAAGAGGAGGAGACAGCATGCAGGAAGAGATTGAGACAGCATGCAGGATGAGGAGGAGACAGCATGCAGGAAGAGACTGAGACAGCATGCAGGATGAGGAGGAGACAGGATGCAGGATGAGGAGGAGACAGCATGCAGGCAGAGACTGAGACAGCATGCAGGATGAGATTGAGACAGTATGTATGTTTGCAGTATGTAACATCAAATCAAGAGGCCATCCAATGGATTTCTCTTTCCCTCTACTAATATTCAGAAAAAATGCATGTCCTCAAGGCTTCCTGCTCTTCTCTCTTGGACTGTTGATAACCTGTCCTTTAATTTTAGAGATTTAAAGAGATATAAAGAGATGTTATTCAGAAACAAAGAGATGTCCTCATGGTTTCCTGCTCTACTCTCTTGGACTGGGTTTGCCCTGTTGATAACCTGTCCTTGACATTTATAGAGATTTAAAACGATATGAAGAGATGGTTTTCAGAAACAAAGAGATGTCCTCATGGTTTGCCCGTAGATAAGTGTGTGTGTGTGTGTGTGTGTGTGTGTTTATGTGTGTGTGTGTGTGTGTGTGTGTGTGTTTATGTGTGTGTGTGTGTGTGTGTGTGTGTGTGTGTGTGTGTGTGTGTGTGTGTGTGTGTGTGTGTGTGTGTGTGTGTGTGTGTGTGTGTGTGTGTGTGTGTTTATGTGTGTGTGTTTATGTGTTTGTGTGTGTTTATGTGTGTGTGTGTGTGTGTGTTTGTGTGTGCGCGTGTGTGTGTGTGTATTTGTGTGTGCTTGCTCAATAGAATCTTTAACGCACCTTCTGGGTTCCATGTAGAACCCTCTGTCGAAAAGGTTTTGCCTGGAACCCAAAAGGGTTCTACCTGGAACCAAAACGGGTTCTTCAAAGGGTTCTGCTATGGGGACAGAAGAACCGTTTTAGGTTCCAGATAGCACATTTTTTTATAAGAGTGTAGATATTAGTTACAGATGCAAAACACTCTTCAGATGTGAACAAACATGTAGTAGTAACCAGGCATCTACCTATATTCCTCATGATGTGCAGATGTAGGATCTTAATTTGATCACCCTGTTGTTACATGCATTTTAATAAACAGCAGAAAATGTTGGACCTGTAGCGTAATTGAGATTTAAAAAGGATTCTGAAATATTCCACATAACAATTCACTATTCCCGTTGAAGCAAGATCATTTTCCTGCTGTAGTATACTGGCTCAAATTAAGATCGTATATCTGTACGGAGAATAGTCTTAAACAACTCAGCCATACCTAACAACACGGACCTACCCCATACAACTCAGCCTTAACCTGGTGAGGACAGAGGGCGCTGTTTTCACTTTGGGGGAAAATCGTGCCCAATTTAAACGGCCTCGTACTCAATTCTTGCTCGTACAATATGCATATTATTATTACTATTGGATAGAAAACACTCTCTAGTTTCTAAAACCGTTTGAATTATATCTGTGAGTAAAACAGAACTCCTTTTGCAGCAAACTTCCTGACAGGAAGTGGAAAATCTGAAATCGATGCACTGTTCTAGGGCCTGCCTATTAAAGTCTTTGATATTTATTAGTTTAGATGCACTTCATACGTCTTCCACTAGATGTCGATAAGCAGTGAGAGAAGAAATTGAGTGTGTAACTTGATCTGGGGTCGAATAATAGCTCTTGGCATGACGTGTCACCAGTTTCCTGTTTTCTGGAGAGCGCAAGAAGGGACCTGGATTTGCCTTCTGATAAGCTGTCGTTACGGACGACTAATATCTCCGGCTTTGATTTTATTTGATACATGTGACAATATCATCGTAAAGTATGTTTTTTCAATATAGTTTAATCAGATTATTGAAATTTTTTCGGGAGTTTTGCCGTGTTCCGTTCTCTGAGTTTGTTGACGATGGAGAGATTCGCGCCACTTGGCAAGTGTGCTTGCTAAATCGAGAGGGAAAAAGGCCGTTCTAAAACCAAACAACGATTGTTCTGGACAAAGGACCCCTTGTACAACATTCTGATGGAAGATCAGCAAAAGTAGGACCCATTTTATGATGTTATTTCATATATCTGTCGTACATGTGAACTAGTCGTTTGCGGCCAGGTTTTGGGCACGCTCTCGCCATAACGTAAACTGCATATCGTAATGAAGTTATTTTTAGAATTCTAACACGGCGATTGCATTAAGAACTAGTGTATCTATCATTTCCTATACAACATGTATTTTTTAGTTATGTTTATGAATAGTTATTTGGTCAGAATATGTGTGTCAGAAAAAGTGTCAGAAAAATATCCGGACGTTGTGGGAAAAAGATGCTACGTTAGCACAATGTATAACCACTGATTTCAGCTCTAAATATGCACATTTTCGAACAAAACATAAGTGTATGTATAACCTGATGTTATAGGACTGTCATCTGATGAAGCTTATCAAGGTTAGTCAAAAATTATATATCTTTTGCTGGTTTATTCGCTATCGCTAACGTGCCTATTGCTATCGCTAACGTGCCTTGATGAATGAATGCGGTAGTGTGGTAGGCTATTGTAGTAAGCTAATATAATGCTATATTGTGTTTTCGCTGTAAAACACTTAAAAAATCGGAAATATTGGCTGGATTCACAAGATGTTTGTCTTTAATTTGCTGTACACCATCGATTTTTCAGAAATGTTTTATGATGAGTATTTAGGTATTTGACGTTGGTGTCTGTAATTACTCTGGCTGCTTCGGTCCTATTTGTGACGGTAGCTGTGATGGTAGCTGCAATGTAAAACTGATTTATACCTCAAATATGCACATTTTTCGAACAAAACATAGATTTATTGTATAACATGTTATAAGACTGTCATCTGATGAAGTTGTTTCTTGGTTAGTTTGGTTGGTTCTTGGTTAGTTAGGTTGGCTTTGTGCATGCTACCTGTGCTGTGAAAAATGTCTGTCCTTTTTTGTATTTGGTGGTGAGCTAACATAAATATATGTGGTGTTTTCGCTGTAAAACATTTAAAAAATCGGACATGTTGACTGGATTCACAAGATGTGTATCTTTCATTTGCTGTATTGGACTTGTTAATGTGTGAAAGTTAAATATTTCTAAAAAATATCTTTTGAATTTCGCTCTCTGCCTTTTCAGTGGAATGTGGGAGGAGTTCCGCTAGCGGAACGCCAGAGCCAGACAGGATAACTGGGGCGGCAGGTAGCCTGGTGGATAGAGTGTTGGGCCAGCAACCGAAAAGCTGACCAGGTAAAAATCTTTCGTTCTGCCCCTGAACAAGGCCCACTGTTCCTAGACCGTCATGGTAAATAAGAATTTGTTCTTAACTGACTTGCCTAGTTAAAAAAAGGTTAAATAAAGAAATTCCTAGCAACACAGACCCACCATATACAACACACAACTATCTCAGCCATACCTAGCAACACAGACCAACCATATAGAACACAGCCATACCTAACAACACAGACCTATCTCAGCCATAACTAACAACACAGACCTATCTCAGCCATAACTAACAACACAGACCTATCTCAGCCATAACTAACAACACAGACCCACCCTATACAACACAGCCATACCTAACAACACAGACCTATCTCAGCCATAACTAACAACACAGACCTATCTCAGCCATAACTAACAACACAGACCTATCTCAGCCATAACTAACAACACAGACTCACCCTATACAACACAGCCATACCTAACAACACAGACCTATCTCAGCCATACCTAACAACACAGACCTATCTCAGCCATAACTAACAACACAGACCTATCTCAGCCATAACTAACAACACAGACCTATCTCAGCCATAACTAACAACACAGACCCACCCTATACAACACAGCCATACCTAACAACACAGACCTATCTCAGCCATAACTAACAACACAGACCTATCTCAGCCATAACTAACAACACAGACCTATCTCAGCCATAACTAACAACACAGACTCACCCTATACAACACAGCCATACCTAACAACACAGACCTATCTCAGCCATACCTAACAACACAGACCTATCTCAGCCATAACTAACAACACAGACCTATCTCAGCCATAACTAACAACACAGACCCACCCTATACAACACAGCCATACCTAACAACACAGACCTATCTCAGCCATAACTAACAACACAGACCTATCTCAGCCATAACTAACAACACAGACCTATCTCAGCCATAACTAACAACACAGACCCACCCTATACAACACAGCCATACCTAACAACACAGACCTATCTCAGCCATACCTAACAACACAGACCTATCTCAGCCATAACTAACAACACAGACCTATCTCAGCCATAACTAACAACACAGACCCACCCTATACAACACAGCCATACCTAACAACACAGACCTATCTCAGCCATAACTAACAACACAGACCTATCTCAGCCATAACTAACAACACAGACCTATCTCAGCCATAACTAACAACACAGACCCACCCTATACAACACAGCCATACCTAACAACACAGACTATCCTTAAACTGTGTTAGGTATCCAGATCTGATTTCTGTTTTTGTTGTCACAGCACACAAGTCTGGTCATATCATTTAGTTCAGACCAACACCAGCCTGGTCATATCATTTAGATCAGACCAACACCAGTCTGGTCATATCATTTAGTTCAGACCAACACCAGTCTGGCCATATCATTTAGTTCAGACCAACACCAGTCTGGTCATATCATTTAGTTCAGACCAACACCAGTCTGGTCATATCATTTAGTTCAGACCAACACCAGTCTGGTCATATCATTTAGTTCAGACCAACACCAGTCTGGTCATATCATTTAGTTCAGACCAACACCAGTCTGGTCATATCATTTAGTTCAGACCAACACCAGTCTGGTCATATCATTTAGTTCAGACCAACACCAGTCTGGACATATCATTTAGTTCAGACCAACACCAGTCTGGTCATATCATTTAGTTCAGACCAACACCAGTCTGGTCATATCATTTAGTTCAGACCAACACCAGTCTGGTCATATCATTTAGTTCAGACCAACACCAGTCTGGTCATATCATTTAGATCAGACCAACACCAGTCTGGTCATATCATTTAGTTCAGACCAACACCAGTCTGGTCATATCATTTAGTTCAGACCAACACCAGTCTGGTCATATCATTTAGTTCAGACCAACACCAGTCTGGTCATATCATTTAGTTCAGACCAACACCAGTCTGGTCATATCATTTAGTTCAGAAAGAGAGGGCTCACTCTCACCAAAATAAGTCCAGAATAAACCTACTGTGTTTTTATGGGTTTAATAGGCAGACCTAAGCTTGTCGCCTGCCTTCCTGCCTCTGGGACGACTCCCACTGTTAGGGCAGCGACATAAGCATCTCGTCATTAAATACAGATCTCTGACTAATGTAACACCGACATCATCTTTTAGGGAGCGGTGAGGAGGTGACCAATAATGGATGCAATTGAGATCAGCTGTGCAGGTGAATTTAGCGCTATTGATGGTTTAACGAGACATCACCTGGTGATAATCTAGCAGCATCGATGGTTGCAATATGCCCCTTGTTATTTGACTATATTCCAATAGGCTACATTCTGTAAGCTACCCGTTAGCCTATCCATTGTCACATAATGAAAGGTTTTAAAACAGATAATAGCCTACCGTTTGTGTTTCCATGACTAATAAAACAGTGCAGATATTAATTGCCCTAGTTAACTCAATTATCTTTTTCCTGCCAAAGTAGGATTTACCAGTCACATCTAGATGCAATACAGCTTTGTCAAATTGTCAAAAGTGTTTTTTTTTTTTGCCTTTTCGCTAACCCTAACCATGTAGCTAACCTTAACCTCTGAGTGAACAAGTACACATTTGTATTTTATAAAAAAAAAAATATATGACAATATAGTAACAAATGGATATAGTATATCCATAACAGTACATTCTCTTCTTATGAAACATAAAATACGATAGAAATAAACCAAATAAACCATCTTTAGAACTACAAATCATTACACATGAATTGAAAGTGACAGTTTCGCAAAAGTTAATGTATCTCAAATAAAATAAACAGAAAAAGGTCAGTGGTTACAATTGTATAAACCTATGATAGAGTTGTAAGAATATATAGTTGTTGTTTTTTGTCATTGACTAATTGTAGAGATTGTATGCACTTCAAGAGCCTTTATTCTAGAGAAGAGCACTTCACTTCAAGAGCTATGGTGGAGATACAGGGTTTGACGGACAACTTTGAGAGCCAATGGACTTAAGAGTTTTGATGACAAGCTATGTTGAATCCATTTCATTGCACTAGGGGTTGTGAAACGTTCAAACAGACATAAAGGGGAACCAATGGTATTGATTCATGTAAAAAAAAAAAAAAAAACATATTTGGAGTTAGGCAGTTCTCATCCGACTGTGATGGTATAATAATATAAATCTGTGTAGTTGAAGTGATTTGGTCAAATGTGATAATTAAGTTACTTCAGAAATTACAATACAATTACAGCCCACAGAGCGTAACTAGAACAGTACTAATTCCTCCAGACAGTCCTAGTTCCTCCAGACAGTCCTAGAACCTCCAGACAGTACTAGAACCTCCAGACAGTCCTAGTTCCTCCAGACAGTCCTAGTTCCTCCAGACAGTACAGCCTGTTGTTCCTCCAGACAGTACAGCCTGTTGTTCCTCCAGACAGTACAGTTCCTCCAGACAGTACAGCCTGTTGTTCCTCCAGACAGTACAGCCTGTTGTTCCTCCAGACAGTACTAGTTCCTCCAGACTGTACTAGTTCCTCCAGACAGTACTAGTTCCCCCAGACAGTACTAGTTCCTCCAGACAGTACTAGAACCTCCAGACAGTACTAGTTCCTCCAGACAGTACTAGTTCCTCCAGACAGTACTAGCACCTCCAGACAGTACTTGTTCCTCCAGACAGTACTAGAACCTCCAGACAGTACTAGTTCATCTAGACAGTACAGCCCACAGAGAGTAACTAGAACAGTACTAGTTCCTCCAGACAGTACTAGTTCCTCCAGACAGTACTTGTTCCTCCAGACAGTAGAAGTTCCTCCAGACAGTACTAGTTCCTCCAGACAGTACTTGTTCCTCCAGACAGTACTAGTTCCCCCAGACAGTACTAGTTCCTCCAGACAGTACTAGAACCTCCAGACAGTACTAGTTCCTCCAGACAGTACTAGTTCCTCCAACAGTACTAGCACCTCCAGACAGTACTTGTTCCTCCAGACAGTACTAGAACCTCCAGACAGTACTAGTTCATCTAGACAGTACAGCCCACAGAGAGTAACTAGAACAGTACTAGTTCCTCCAGACAGTACTGGTTCCTCCAGACAGTACTTGTTCCTCCAGACAGTAGAAGTTCCTCCAGACAGTACTAGTTCCTCCAGACAGTACTTGTTCCTCCAGACAGTACTAGTTCCTCCAGACAGTACTAGTTCCTCCTGACAGTACTAGTTTCTCCAGACAGTACTAGTTCCTCCTGACAGTACTAGTTCCTCCAGACAGTACAGCCCACAGAGAGTAACTAGAACAGTACTAGTTCCTCCAGACAGTACTAGTTTCCTCCATA
>NC_052326.1:52803674-52822966 GCF_016432855.1 Salvelinus namaycush | reverse complement strand
ACTGCATAGAACACTGTCTCCGTAGGACAGTAATGACATAGAAAACACTGTCTCAGAGGTACAGTAAGACATAGAACACTTGTTCAGTTGGTACAGTAATGACATAGAACACTGTCTCAGAGGTACAGTAATGACATAGAACACTGTCTCAGTAGTACAGTAATGCCATAGAACACTGTCTCAGTAGTACAGTAATGACATAGAACACTGTCTCAGTTGTAATGTAATGACATAGAACACTGTCTCAGTAGTACAGTAATGACATAGAACACTGTCTCAGTAGTACAGTAATGACATAGAACACTGTCTCAGTATACAGTAATGACATAGAACACTGTCTCAGTAGTACAGTAATGACATAGAACACTGTCTCAGTATTACAGTAATGACATAGAACACTGTCTCAGTATTACAGTAATGACATAGAACACTGTCTCAGTAGTACAGTAATGACATAGAACACTGTCTCAGTTGTACAGTAATGACATAGAACACTGTCTCAGTAGTACAGTAATGACATAGAACACTGTCTCAGTAGTACAGTAATGACATAGAACACTGTCTCAGAGGTACAGTAATGACATAGAACACTGTCTCAGAGTTACAGTAATGACATAGAACACTGTCTCAGTAGTACAGTAATGACATAGAACACTGTCTCAGTAGTACAGTAATGACATAGAACACTGTCTCAGAGGTACAGTAATGACATAGAACACTGTCTCAGTAGTACAGTAATGACATAGAACACTGTCTCAGTATTACAGTAATGACATAGAACACTGTCTCAGTTGTACAGTAATGACATAGAACACTGTCTCAGTAGTACAGTAATGACATAGAACACTGTCTCAGTAGTACAGTAATGACATAGAACACTGTCTCAGTAGTACAGTAATGACATAGAACACTGTCTCAGTAGTACAGTAATGACATAGAACACTGTCTCAGTAGTACAGTAATGACATAGAACACTGTCTCAGTAGTACAGTAATGACATAGAACACTGTCTCAGTAGTACAGTAATGACATAGAACACTGTCTCAGTAATACAGTAATGACATAGAACACTGTCTCAGTAGAACAGTAATGACATAGAACACTGTCTCAGTAGTACAGTAATGACATAGAACACTGTCTCAGTAGTACAGTAATGACATAGAACACTGTTCAGTTGTACAGTAATGATAGAACACTGTCAGTAGTAAGTAATGACATAGAACACTGTCTCAGTAATACAGTAATGACATAGAACACTGTCTCAGTAGAACAGTAATGACATAGAACACTGTCTCAGTAACAGTAATGACATAGAACACTGTCTCAGTAGTACAGTAATGACATAGAACACTGTCTCAGTAGTACAGTAATGACATAGAACACTGTCTCAGTAGTACAGTAATGACATAGAACACTGTCTCAGAGGTACAGTAATGACATAGAACACTGTCTCAGTAGTACAGTAATGACATAGAACACTGTCTCAGTAGTACAGTAATGACATAGAACACTGTCTCAGAGGTACAGTAATGACATAGAACACTGTCTCAGTTGTACAGTAATGACATAGAACACTGTCTCAGTAATACAGTAATGACATTGAACACTGTCTCAGAGGTACAGTAATGACATAGAACACTGTCTCAGAGGTACAGTAATGACACTGTCTGTTGATTGTATGGCCTTTTCCATCTGAATGTGGGGTCCAAGGGAAGCAACAACAGCACATTATCATGTTTTTCCATTATACAGAAGACAAAACTAAGCCTTGAGTTGGTTCATTATCACAGGCAGTGTCAATGAAAGGAATGTTGTTTTTGGTGTGGTGAGATATTACGAAAGAAATGTGCAGCCTTCAGAGTGGAAAGTGAAAAAATATAATGTTGTGCTGTTTTGGAACTAAGTAGAACATATGTTACATTCTGATGTCCTTCTCCTGTACAGCAGACTTGAACTGAGGATGGTGTTGGTCTGAACTAAATGGCATTATCACAGACAATGATATGACCAGACTGGTGTGGCTTCGCCTCTTCCTCTCTGCCTTAGTCCTGCTTGCAACCAAAGTCTTTCAAGTTATGTTTGCCCTCTTGGTTGGTATTGTCATCACAACGACGTAGTACTTTTTGAACAGACTAAGAGTCCAACAGGAAAGTTCTCCAGAACAAAAGAGTCATCAAGTTAAGATCTGACATATGTACCATGAACCTAGGAGGTTTGAAATTGAGGGATCCTATCAGAAATGATTCGAGATTTCCCCATTCATAGATGGTATTATTGATACTTTAGCTACTGGGTACCATGGATCACCTATGGCCTTGCAGTCCAAATGAGACAGTCCTGGGGAAAGTAGTGTGGATGTATCTACAAGCACGACAGGCATCACACAGAGTCATCACACAGAGTCATTACATAACACAGATTGAGGTGATTGACGTGATAGAGGTGTAGGTAGGTGAATGGAGAGCAGACGTGATGATGAAACAGCAGGAGACTGGAAAGGTTAATAACATACCAAACACAAAAGAAAACACACAAAGGAAGCAAACCAAATACATTTGTAGGGCTTCATTTCAGCTGTGGGTTGGTTGGTGACATGGTTGAGGGTCGGGCGAGACATAGGTTGTATATTTCTTGTAGTTTGCAGAAGGGGTGGTGATTTGGGGAGGAGCTAGGCAGATTAGTAGGGAGGTTGAGTTTCTTGTAGTTTGCAGAAGGGGTGGTGATTTGGGGAGGAGCTAGGCAGATTAGTAGGGAGGTTGAGTTTCTTGTAGTTTGCAGAAGGGGTGGTGATTTGGGGAGGAGCTAGGCAGATTAGTTGGGAGGTTGAGTTTCTTGCTGTTTGTAAAATGGGTTGATTGGTAATTTAGGAGGAGATAAGTGGATTGGTTGAGAAGTAATTTGTAAAAAGGGGTTGGTTGGTGGGTTGGTGATTTGAGAGGTGGTAGGTAGATTTCCTGTTTGTAAAGGGGGGTTGGTTGTTTGGTTGGTGATTTGAGAAGTGGTAGGTAGATTTCCTGTTTGTAAAGGGGGGTTGGTTGTTTGGTTGGTGATTTGAGAAGTGGTAGGTGGATTTCCTGCTGTTTGTAAAAGGGGTTGGTTGGTGGTATGGGAAGTGCTTCATGGCAGAGTGAACTGGCGGAATTGATCAGAGGGCACATTTGTCAGAGGACGGCCAATACTGGAAGGGCTGTAGCTACTTACTGAGAGAGGAGAGGGGCGAGGAGCATTGGAGCTCCAGGCCTGAGTACAGCTGTTGGGGCCGGGGGGCTGCCCCTGTCCAGAGTCAGGCTGGGAGACCTGAGGGGTCTGACCAGGAGGGGACAGGACAGTCAGGGGACAGGGAAGGTCCCAGAGGAGGGGGACATAAGGAGGTAACATGTACATAAGGAAGTTGCAAAAGTGGGCAAAAAGGGGCAAATTAAGACAATATAGTGGCACAGGTTAATTAATCTAAGGAATTTAAATTAAGACAATAAATTGGCACAGGTTAATTAAACTAAGGAACTTAAATTTAACTAAGCAAAAAGATAACATTACAAACTATAGATTGTAAAGTAACTGAAATAGCAAAGAGATACTAACTACTGTAGCTAGATTTGAAACTCAACATTTGGCAGCTGCAGAGCTGAAAAGAGAATAAAGCGATATAACTGATGTAATGATGGGATAGATGAGGATTATGCAATACAGCGTCCTCACACGGTAGCTAGTCTCTTCACTCCCTGGTGGGAATAATTAATCAATGGTGAATTGGTTGAAGTCTGGAAGTAGGTGGTTAAAAAGTCAGTCATTCTCTACACAGCCTTCAAAAGAGATTAAAGACAGAGTTACACACATACAGTATCTAAGATATCTTGATGTCCGGAAAGAAGATCAGTAATGAAAACTGCACAATGGTGAGAGTCTAATCAACATTGACCCACCGCTAGGCTAGGCTACTGCTAGGCTAGGCTACTGCTAGGCTAGGCTACTGCTAGGCTATTGCTAGGCTACTGCTATGCTAGGCTACTGCTAGGCTAGGCTACTGCTAGGCTACTATTAGGCTAGACTACTTTATGTTTATGCTTGGGTGTACTTTGTGTAGGGAGGACTCTAACCTACGTGAAGATGAGTGTCTCTGAGCTGTGGCTGTCCAGACTCAACACAAAGCACTGTGTGCGTGTGTGCATGTGTGCGTGCGTGTGTGTGTGTGTGTGTAGATTTCTAACCTGTGTGAAGATGAGTGTCTCAGAGCTACGGCTGTCCAGACTTAGGACAAAGCGGATGGACTGGAAGAGCTCTTGGATGCTGGCTCTGAACTGTTCTTCCTCCATACCACAGGTAGCACGGGAGTACAGGATCCGAGACTGGATAATGAACTTCAACAGGTACTCCAGAGCCTGGGGGATGAGGGGGAAGGGGGAGAGGAGACAAGGGTATAGAAATGTTAGTCTCACATTGCCATACTTTTCAAGTCTTGTTCACTTGTGAAAACTGGAACTCAAGGTTCTGTAAACAACGTGGCAAAGGCATTACTTTCTTAATGTAGGCCTAGAAAACAATTCATTTGATTAAGATAAGTATTAAAAACCTGGTAGGGTTTCAGTCTACCGTGATTTTTTATCTACATTAAGAGGGGAAACAACGACATAGAAACCTTTAAAAAGGTGTGATATTTTTTAAATAAATAAAACCTTATTTATTTTCAGTCAACTGTGATAGTTTTCAGACATAAAGGATTGAGGAGGACCATCCCAGAGCCAGATAAACAGACAGAGCCATGTGACATGGATGTAACCAGACATGCTTTCTAAGGACAGAATGGGGGTGCAGACTGTCATCCAGTTTTTAAGATAATGCGGAATAATGCGGATACAATCTATTATTTACAGGGAGCACTTTTACATTGCATTGTGGCATATTTGATATAAATGAGTAAACTTTATTAATAGTTTATTCAACTCGCTTACTGAGTAGTCTCCTAAACACATTCAATTTAAACTTTACTGTACAGGTGATTGTTATCTGATCAGAATATTTCTGACCAGGAAAAAAGCTTTGAGCCTTGTATTTTATTTAACAAGGGCCCAGATTTTTTTTTCTGATCAGGTCACAGACACGGTCAAGGAAATTTTCAGCACCCCCAACTCAAAACATCACCCCGTGTCTATGGTCAAAAGGACAGGGACAACTTCCAGTGGAGCGTGTTCTCCTACCCTCATGGCCTCCTGGATGTGGTCCTGTTTCACCACTTCTGCAGAACGGTCCATGTACCACTTCAGACAGCGGATCAACTCTCTGGATGGGACACACAACACAGGAAAGACCATTCATCACAACATACCAGTCAAAAGTTCGGACACACCACTTTTTTTTTTTTTTTTTTACTATTTCCTACATTGTAGAATAATAGTGAAGACGTCAAAACTATTAAATAACACATATGGAATCATGTAGTAACTAAAAAAGTGTTAAACAAATCCAAATATATTTGAGATTTGAGATTCTTCAAAGTAGCCACTCTTTTCCTTGATGACAGCTTTGCACACTCTTGGCATTCTCTCAACCAGCTTCATGAGGTAGACACCTGGAATGCATTTCAATTAACAGGTGTCTCTTTCAACCAACATAGGTCAGACAATGGTAGGATCTTCTTTTAGTACTGATAGGGGTTTCATGTAAATATGTATGATACTTTTCTTAAGTCTCTCTTAAAGTGCTAACGGTCAGGATCTGGATAACATGTGTGAAATGAGGTATATTTTCCGGGTTATTTAAAAATTGACTGGCTTTCATCAAGCTGCCCACTCAACCTGTAACTAGTGCCTGCAACCTGGTTCAGGTTATCAGTCAACCTACCAGAGTCAACCTACCAGCACAGGAATAAAATCATTAACATGTATTGATCACATTTTTTATGTAGCTTGAAAGCAGTATCCAGATTCATCGGATGTAGTGATCACAATATAGTAGCCATATCTAGCAAAACCAACATTCCAAAGGCCCTAATATAGTTTATAAGAGGTCATGCAAGACGTTTTGTAGTGATTCATATTATGTTGATGTAAAGAATATTTGCTGGTCTGTGGTGTGTAATGAGGAGCAAACAGACAAAAAAAAAAAAAAAACACTTGACACATTTATGAAATTGCTTATTCCAAATACTAATAAGCATGCACCATTTAAGAAAATTACTGTAAAAACTGTTAAATCTCTGTGGATTGATGAGGAATTGAAAAATTTTATGGTTGAGAGGGATGAGGCGAAAGGAATGGGAAATAAGACTGGCTGCACAAGTGATTGGCAAACATACTGCAAATTGAGAAATAATTTGACTAAACTGAATAAAAAAGAAGAAGAAACTACACTATGAAACAAAGATAAATGACAAAGAATGATAATAAAAAGATTTGGAGCACCTTAAATGAAACTTTGGGAAAAAAGGCAAACTCAGCTCCATCATTCATTGAATCCGATGACTCAATCATCACAACACCGACTGATATTGTCAACTACTTTAGTGATTTTTATCATTGGCAAGATGAGTAAACTTATGCATGACATGCCAGCAACAAACGCTGACAATACACATCCAAGTATATCTGACCAAATAATGAAAGACAAGCATTGAAATTTTGTATTCCGTAAAGTGATGGTGGAAGAGATGAAAAAACTATTTTTGTCCATCAACAACAACAAGCCACCGGGGTCTGTCAATCAGGATGGAAAATTACTGAGGATAATAGTGGACGATATTGCCACTCCTATTTGCCATATTTTCAATTTAAGCCTACTAGAAAGTGTGTGCCCCCAGGCTTGGAGGGCAGGAAAAGTAATTCCGCTACCTAAGAATAGTAAAGCCACCTTTAATGTCTCAAATAGCCAACCAATCCACCTGTTACCAACCCCTAGTAAACGTTTGGAAAAAATTGTGTTTGACCAGATACAATGCTATTTTACAGTAAACAAATTGACAATAAACTTTCAGCATGCTTAAAGGGAAGGATATTCAACAAGCATAGCACTTACATAAATGACTGATGATTGGCTGAGAGAAATTGATGATAAAAATATTGTGGGGGCTGTTTTGTTAGACTTCAGTGTGGCTTTTGACATTATTGATCATAGTCTGCTGCTGGAAAAATGTATGTATTATGGCTTTACACCCCCTGCTATATTGTGGATAAAGAGTTAACTGTCTAACAGAACACAGAGGGTATTATTTAATGGAAGCCTCTCCAACATAATCCAGGTAGAATCAGGAATTCCCCAGGGCAGCTGTCTAGGCCCCTTACTTTTTTCAATCTTTACTAATAACATGCCTTTGAGTAAAGCCAGTGTGTCTATGTATATGGATGACTCAACACTATACATGTCAGTTACTACTGCGACTGAAATGACTGCAACACTTAACAAAGAGCTGCAGTTAGTTTCAGAGTGGGTGTCAAGGATTAGAAATATTAGTTAGAAATATTTAGAACTAACACTAAACACTTTGTATTTGGGACAAATCATTCACTAAACCCTAAACCTCAACTAAATATTGTAATAAATAATGTAGACATTTGAGGTGACTAAACTACTTGGAGTAACCCTGGATTGTAAACTGTCATGGTCAAAACATATTGATAAAACAGTAGCTAATAAAGTGCTGCTCTACCTTCTATCAACAAGGCAGGTCCTACAGGCCCTAGTTTTGTCGCACCTGGATTTGGTCATTTGGTCAGGTGCCACAAATTTTTTGTTGTTGATGTACACAGAGAGCTAATATTAATAATATACATGTCAATCTCTCCTGGCTCAAAGTGGAGGGGAGATTGACTTCATCACTACTTGTATTTATGAGAGGTATTGACATGTTGAATGTACCGAGCTGTCTGTATGAACTACTGGCGCACAGCTCGGACACCCATGCATACCCCACAAGACATGCCACAAGAGGTCTCTTCACAGTCCCCAAGTCCAGAACAGACTATGGGAGGCGCACAGTACTACATAGAGCCATGACTACATGGAACTCTATTCCACATCAGTTTACGGATGCAGCAGTAAAATTTGATTTAAAAAAACTGATAAAAATACACCTTATGGAACAGCGGGGACTGTGAAGCAACACAAACATAGGCACAGACACATGCATACACACACACTATACACATATGTACACATGGGTTTAGTAATGTAGATATGTAGTGGAGTAGGGGCCTGAGGGCACACAGTGTGTTGTGAAATCTATGAATGTATTGTAATGTTTTTAAAATTGAATAAACTGCCTTAATTTCGCTGGAGCCCAGGAAGAGTAGCTGCTGCTTTGGCAGGAACTAATGGGGATCCATAACAAATACAAATGTTGAAGCTCTCTGAGAATGGCACATCTACGTTATCTTTAGATCAACGATAAACCACTACATACACATCAAAGGATGAGGAGATAAACTAACTTAACTTTGAAGAGAAAAACCAGCTACAACAAAGGTGTGATCTTGTTCAGCAAATAGCCAGCTGGGGCTCAGCTGTGACAAAGTCAACCATCTTAGTCTCAGCAGTGTCATGTCTGTTGTACGACTAACAGCAACTCACTTGTACGCCAGCGCTCCAGCAAAGTGCTTCTGGATGTAAGTGTCCATGACGGGACGGAAGTGATAGTACTTGCTGTCCCTGAGCAGATTAATGATGAACACCTGAGGTGAGAGAGAGGGAGAGAGAGAGGAGAGAGAGATATTCAGAGAGAGAGAGAGAGGGGTGAGGGGGGAGAGAGAGAATGAGAGTGTCGGAGAGAGGGCGAGAGAGAGGGAGGAGAGAAAGAAAGAGAGAGAATGAGAGAGAGTCAGGGATAGAGGGAGATAGGGAGAGAAAGAGAGAGAGAGAGAGAGAGAGAGAATGAGAGAGAGAGAGAGAGAGTCAGGGATAGAGGGAGAGAGAGAGAGAGAGAGAAAGAGAGAGAGAGCGAGAGAGAGAGCGAGAGAGAGAGAGAAAGAGAGAGAGAGAGAGAGAGAGGGAGAGAAAAAGAGATCCAGTCAGAAGCTCCACTCCAGTTAAATGTTTTACCAGGCTGAGATGAGGGTGCACAGAGTGTGCATCCAACATCTCATTCTCATTCAGACACTATTGCATTTAAAGTGCACTACATTTGACCATTGCATCCTGTTCCCTATATAGAGTACTACTTCCTGGTCAAATGTAGCGAATGTATAAAGAATAAAAAACTGAAATATCACATTTACATAAGTATTCAGACCCTTTACTCAGTACTTTGTTGAAGCACCTTTGACAGTGATTACAGCCTTGAGTCTTCTTGGGTATGATGATACAAGCTTGGTACACCTGTATTTGGGGAGTTTCTCCCGTTCTTCTCTGCAGATCCTCTCAAGCTCTGTCAGGTTGGATGGGGAGCAAAGAGTTCAATCTTGGTTTCGGGGCGGCAGGTAGCCTAGTGGTTAGAGCATTGGGTCAGTAACCAGCAGGTAGCCTAGTGGTTAGAGCATTGGGCCAGTAACCAGCAGGTAGCCTAGTGGTTAGAGCATTGGGCCAGTAACCAGCAGGTAGCCTAGTGGTTAGAGCATTGGGCCAGTAACCAGCAGGTAGCCTAGTGGTTAGAGCATTGGGCCAGTAACCAGCAGGTAGCCTAGTGGTTAGAGCATTGGGCCAGTAACCAGCAGGTAGCCTAGTGGTTAGAGCATTGGGCCAGTAACCAGCAGGTAGCCTAGTGGTTAGAGCATTGGGCCAGTAACCAGCAGGTAGCCTAGTGGTTAGAGCATTGGGCCAGTAACCAGCAGGTAGCCTAGTGGTTAGAGCATTGGGCCAGTAACCAGCAGGTAGCCTAGTGGTTAGAGCATTGGGCCAGTAACCAGCAGGTAGCCTAGTGGTTAGAGCATTGGGCCAGTAACCAGCAGGTAGCCTAGTGGTTAGAGCATTGGGCCAGTAACCAGCAGGTAGCCTAGTGGTTAGAGCATTGGGCCAGTAACCAGCAGGTAGCCTAGTGGTTAGAGCATTGGGCCAGTAACCAGCAGGTAGCCTAGTGGTTAGAGCATTGGGCCAGTAACCAGCAGGTAGCCTAGTGGTTAGAGCATTGGGCCAGTAACCAGCAGGTAGCCTAGTGGTTAGAGCATTGGGCCAGTAACCAGCAGGTAGCCTAGTGGTTAGAGCATTGGGCCAGTAACCAGCAGGTAGCCTAGTGGTTAGAGCATTGGGCCAGTAACCAGCAGGTAGCCTAGTGGTTAGAGCATTGGGCCAGTAACCAGCAGGTAGCCTAGTGGTTAGAGCATTGGGCCAGTAACCAGCAGGTAGCCTAGTGGTTAGAGCATTGGGCCAGTAACCAGCAGGTAGCCTAGTGGTTAGAGCATTGGGCCAGTAACCAGCAGGTAGCCTAGTGGTTAGAGCATTGGGCCAGTAACCATCAGGTAGCCTAGTGGTTAGAGCATTGGGCCAGTAACCAGCAGGTAGCCTAGTGGTTAGAGCATTGGGCCAGTAACCATCAGGTAGCCTAGTGGTTAGAGCATTGGGCCAGTAACCAGCAGGTAGGCTAGTGGTTAGAGCATTGGGCCAGTAACCATCATGTAGCCTAGTGGTTAGAGCATTGGGCCAGTAACCAGCAGGTAGCCTAGTGGTTAGAGCATTGGGCCAGTAACCAGCAGGTAGCCTAGTGGTTAGAGCATTGGGCCAGTAACCAGCAGGTAGGCTAGTGGTTAGAGCATTGGGCCAGTAACCATCAGGTAGCCTAGTGGTTAGAGCATTGGGCCAGTAACCAGCAGGTAGCCTAGTGGTTAGAGCATTGGGCCAGTAACCAGCAGGTAGGCTAGTGGTTAGAGCATTGGGCCAGTAACCATCAGGTAGCCTAGTGGTTAGAGCATTGGGCCAGTAACCAGCAGGTAGCCTAGTGGTTAGAGCATTGGGCCAGTAACCATCAGGTAGCCTAGTGGTTAGAGCATTGGGCCAGTAACCAGCAGGTAGCCTAGTGGTTAGAGCATTGGGCCAGTAACCAGCAGGTAGCCTAGTGGTTAGAGCATTGGGCCAGTAACCAGCAAGTAGCCTAGTGGTTAGAGCATTGGGCCAGTAACCAGCAGGTAGCCTAGTGGTTAGAGCATTGGGCCAGTAACCAGCAGGTAGCCTAGTGGTTAGAGCATTGGGCCAGTAACCAGCAGGTAGCCTAGTGGTTAGAGCATTGGGCCAGTAACCAGCAGGTAGCCTAGTGGTTAGAGCATTGGGCCAGTAACCAGCAGGTAGCCTAGTGGTTAGAGCATTGGGCCAGTAACCAGCAGGTAGCCTAGTGGTTAGAGCATTGGGCCAGTAACTGAAAGGTTGCTAAATCGAATCCCCGAGCTGACGAGGTACAAATCTGTCGTTCTGCCCCTGAATAAGGCTAACCCACTGTTTCTAGGCAGTCATTGTAAATAAGATTTGTTTTCTTAACTGACTTGCCTAATTAAATAAAGGTTAAATTAAATAAAATGTAATTCATCAGACCAGAGAATCTTGTTTCTCATGATCGGAAAGTCCTTAGGTGCCTTTTAGCAATTTCCAAGCGGGCTGTCATGTGCCTTTTACTGAGGAGTGGCTTCCGTCTGGCTACTCTACCATAAAGGCCTTCTGGAAGGTTCTCCCATCTCCACAGAGGAACTCTGGAGCTCTGTCAGAGTGACCATTGGGTTCTTGGTCACCTCCCGGTCAGGGCCCTTCTCCCCGATTGCTCAGTTTAGCCGGGCGGCCAGCTCTAGGAAGAGTCTGGGTGGTTACAAACTTCTTTCATCTAAGAATGATGGATGCCACTGTGTTCTTGGGGACCTTCAATGCTGCAGACATTTTTTGGCCTCGACACAATCCTGTCTCTGAGCTCTACAGACAATTTATTCGACCTTATGGCTTGGTTTTTTCTCTGATATGCACTGTCAACTGTGGGACCTTATATAGACAGGTGTGTACCTTTCCAAATCATGTCCAATCAATAGAATTTTCCACAGGTGAACTCCAATCAAGTAGTAGAAATATGGAAACAGGATGCACCTGAGTTCAATTTTGAGTCTCGTTTTGAATACGTATGTTTGAATAGTTATGTAAATAAGGTATTTCTGTCTTTTGTTTTTAATACATTTGCAAAAATGTAGAAACATCTGTTTTCCCTCTGTCATTATGGGGTATTGTGATGTCATTATGGGGTATTGTGATGTCATTATGGGGTATTGTGATGTCATTATGGGGTATTGTGATGTCATTATGGGTATTGTGTGTAGATTGATGAGGACATTTTTTATTTAATACATTTTAGAATAAGGCTGTAATGTAACAAAATGTGGAAAAAGGGAAGGGGTCTGAATACTATCTGAATGCACTGTATCTGAGAATAGGGAAGCATTTCAGGCTCTGCTCTATCATCTCTGTCTGACCAGACATCGTCTCTGTCTGACCAGACATCGTCTCTGTCCGACCAGCCATCGTCTCTCTCTGACTAGACATCGTCTCTCTCTGACCACCCATCGTCTCTCTCTGACCAGCCATCGTCTCTCTCTGACCAGCCATCGTCTCTGCCTGACCACCCATCGTCTCTGTCTGACCACCTATCGTCTCTGTCTGACCACCTATCGTCTCTGTCTGACCACCTATCGTCTCTGTCTGACCATCTATCGTCTCTGTCTGACCATCTATCGTCTCTGTCTGACCACCTATCGTCTCTGTCTGACCACATATCGTCTCTGTCTGACCACATATCGTCTCTGTCTGACCATCTATCATCTCTGTCTGACCACCTATCATCTCTGTCTGACCACCTATCATCTCTGTCTGACCACCTATCATCTCTGTCTGACCATCTATCATCTCTGTCTGACCACCTATCATCTCTGTCTGACCACCTATCATCTCTGTCTGACCACCTATCATCTCTGTCTGACCATCTATCATCTCTGTCTGACCACCTATCATCTCTGCCTGACCACCTATCATCTCTGCCTCTCCACCTATCATCTCTGTCTGACCATCTATCATCTCTGTCTGACCACCTATCATCTCTGCCTGACCACCTATCATCTCTGCCTGTCCACCTATCATCTCTGTCTGACCACCTATCATCTCTGCCTGTCCACCTATCATCTCTGTCTGACCACCTATCATCTCTGTCTGACCACCTATCATCTCTGCCTGTCCACCTATCATCTCTGTCTGACCACCTATCATCTCTGCCTGTCCACCTATCATCTCTGTCTGACCACCTATCATCTCTGTCTGACCACCTATCATCTCTGTCTGACCACCTATCATCTCTGCATCCCCAACACAACAGAAGGGAGGCTGGGGGGAGAGGGGAGGGATACGTCCTTTGACTCTGTTGTGAGGAAGTCTGGGCTAGTCTAAACACTCCCCTGAGATATGGCCCTGCAGCAGGCAGCTGTCTGGGAGGGAGCTCCTAATAATCACTGGCTCTGGGCCAGCCAAGACAGAGTCCTAAATAGTGTACTACTTTTGACAAGACTTCACTATATAGGGTGCCATTTGGGACTCAGCCTAAAAAACACAGACACACTATCCTTCATTACTGAGGAGGGAACATGACAAGCAGACGCTGCATAGAGTACTGCAGCAAGAGGTGGACACCTCTAATGGAGAAAAGGGCATTTAGTGTCATACGCACGCACACACACATGCATGCACATGCACGCACACACATACACGCACACACATGCACGCACACACACACGCACACACACGTCACACACGCACACACATGCACGCACACACACACACACATATACACACGCACACACACAAACAGACAGTACAGATTCTCAGAAGGTTTCTCACCAGTGACTGAAACACCAGAGGACCATACTTGTCAGTGTTGTCATCCAGAATGGAAAACAGGGTGTCCAAAATGTCTTGGAGGAACTGTCAAATAATGAAGATATGAAGATAAATGTTAAATATATGAACGACCTTTAAACTCAGAGCGTTGCACCATATTTATTCAGAATGTATATTTGTTTTTCCTATAAAGTAAGCGTCTAACCTTGACGATCTCCTCTCCACTGACATGGCGTAGGCGCCCCAGGATGTCCATCACTCTGTCTGGGTGGGCCTTCCACTTCAACAACGCAAGCAGGTCCACTGGGAACAAGATAATGGCAGTGGAATCAAGATCAGGATCAATGGCCAAGTAATCTACGTGAGCTTGGTGGGGAATGGGAGTGGAAAAGAGAATCGAAGAGAGGAGAGGAAAAGGGGAGAGTAGAAGAGAAGCGAAGAGAGGAGAGGAGAAGGGGAGAGTAGAAGAGAAGAGGAGAAGAGAGGAGTGGAAAAGGGGAGAGGAGAAGAGGAGTGAAGAGAGGAGAGGAGGAGAGAGAGAGGAGAGAAGAGAAGAGAGAAGAGAAGAGAGGAGAAAAGAGGAGAGGAGAAGAGAAGAGAGGAGAATATAAGAGAGGAGAAGAGAGAAGGGGAGAGGAGATAAGAGAATAGGAGAGAAGGGGAGAGGAGATAAGAGGAGAGAAGAGGAGAAGGGGAGAGGAGAGGAAAAGGGGAGAGGAAAAAAGAGAAGAGGAGAGAAGAGGAGAGATGAGAGGAGGAGAAAAGGAGAGGAGAGGAGAGGAGAGGAGAGGAGAGAAGAGAAGAGAAGAGAAGAGAAGAGAAGAGAAGAGAAGAGAAGAGAAGAGGAGAGGAGAGGAGAGGAGAGGAGAGGAGAGGAGAGGAGAGGAGAGGAGAGGAGAGAAGGAGAGGAAAGGAGAAGAGAAGAGAGAAGAGACCTACCATTCTGTGTGAGCTTGGTGGAGGAGAGCTGTGTGGAGATCCAGAGGGTTTCCTTGGTGCTGCGTTGGAAGATGAGGCTGGAGGGAATGTTGAGACAGCCGTTGAAGTCCTCCTTACAGCAGGGCAGACCCAGGTACAACGCATGGTTACTGAACGTAGCGTTCTCATCACACTGGAGAGGAGAGAAGGATGTGAGATACTGCAGAGTTCATGCCAGATGAACCCTACCTCCTTTAACAGCCAAAACTACGCTCAAACAAACTTTGTACATACAGACCTTTATAGCACTTATTTCCAAGTGTTCATAGTACTTTAGGTTGTAAGAGAGGAGTAGGAGCTGTTGTGACCAGGAAGGGTTAGCAAAGGTGACCAGGAAGGGTTAGTACAGGTGACCAGGAAGGGTTAGTACAGGTGACCAGGAAGGGTTAACAAAGGTGACCAGGAAGGGTTAACAAAGGTGACCAGGAAGGGTTAGCAAAGGTGACCAGGAAGGGTTAGCACAGGTGACCAGGAAGGGTTAACAAAGGTGACCAGGAAGGGTTAGCACAGGTGACCAGGAAGGGTTAACACAGGTGACCAGGAAGGGTTAGCACAGGTGACCAGGAAGGGTTAACAAAGGTGACCAGGAAGGGTTAGTACAGGTGACCAGGAAGGTTTGACACAGGTGACCAGGAAGGGTTAACAAAGGTGACCAGGAAGGGTTAACACAGGTGACCAGGAAGGGTTAGCAAAGGTGACCAGGAAGGGTTAGCACAGGTGACCAGGAAGGGTTAGCACAGGTGACCAGGAAGGGTTAACACAGGTGACCAGGAAGGGTTAACACAGGTGACCAGGAAGGGTTAGCACAGGTGACCAGGAAGGGTTAACACAGGTGACCAGGAAGGGTTAACACAGGTGACCAGGAAGGGTTAACACAGGTGACCAGGAAGGGTTAACACAGGTGACCAGGAAGGGTTAGCACAGGTGACCAGGAAGGGTTAACACAGGTGACCAGGAAGGGTTAACACAGGTGACCAGGAAGGGTTAGCACAGGTGACCAGGAAGGGTTAACACAGGTGACCAGGAAGGGTTAGCACAGGTGACCAGGAAGGGTTAACACAGGTGACCAGGAAGGGTTAGCACAGGTGACCAGGAAGGGTTAGCACAGGTGACCAGGAAGGGTTAACACAGGTGACCAGCAAAGGTTAACACAGGTGACCAGGAAGGGTTAACACAGGTGACCAGGAAGGGTTAGCACAGGTGACCAGGAAGGGTTAACACAGGTGACCAGGAAGGGTTAGCACAGGTGACCAGGAAGGGTTAACACAGGTGACCAGGAAGGGTTAGCACAGGTGACCAGGAAGGGTTAGCACAGGTGACCAGGAAGGGTTAACACAGGTGACCAGCAAAGGTTAACACAGGTGACCAGGAAGGGTTAACACAGGTGACCAGGAAGGGTTAGCACAGGTGACCAGGAAGGGTTAACACAGGTGACCAGGAAGGGTTAACCCAGGTGACCAGGAAGGGTTAACACAGGTGACCAGGAAGGGTTAGCACAGGTGACCAGGAAGGGTTAGCACAGGTGAGAGGAGATACAGCTGATAGAATGCATCACTCTGCGCCTTTACTTTTGGAATACAATTGAAGTCTGAAGTTTACATACACCTTAGCCAAAATACATTTAAACTCAGTTTTTCACAATTCCTGACATTTAATCCTTCTAAAAATTCCCTGTCTTAGGTCAGTTAGGATCACCACATTTATTTTAAGAATGTGAAATATCAGAATAATAGTAGAGAGAATGATTTATTTCAGCTTTTATTTCTTTCATCACATTCCCAGTGGGTCAGAAGTTTACATACACTCAATTAGAATTTTGTAGCATTGCCTTTAAATTGTTTAACTTGGGTCAAATGTTTTGGGTAGCCTTCCACAAGCTTCCCACAATAAGTTGGGTGAAGTTTGGCCCATTCCTCCTGACAGAGCTGGTGTAACTGAGTCAGGTTTGTAGGCCTCCTTGCTCGCACATGCTTTTTCAGTTTCATATGGGATTGAGGTCAGGGCTTTGTGATGGCCACTCCAATACCTTGACTGTGTTGTCCTTAAGCCATTTTGCCACAACTTTGGAAGTATGCTTGGGGTCATTGTCCATTTGGAAGACCCATTTGCGACCAAGCTTTGACTTCCTGACTGACGTCTTGAGATGTTGCTTCAATACAGTGCTTCACGGTTGGGATGGTGTTCTTCGGCTTGCAAGCCTCCCCTTTTTTCCTCCAAACATAACGATGGTCATTATGGCCAAACAGTTCTATTTTTGTTTCATCAGACCAGAGGACATTTCTCCAAAAAGTACGATCTTTGTCCCCATGTGCAGTTGCAAACCGTAGTCTGGCTTTTTTTATGGCGGTTTTGGAGCAGTGGCTTCTTCCTTGCTGAGCGGCCTTTCAGGTTATGTCGATATAGGAATCGTTTTACTGTAGATATATATACTTGTGTACCTGTTTCCTCCAGCATCTTCACAAGGTCCTTTGCTGTTGTTCTGTATGTTCATCTCCAGGAGACAGAATGCGTCTCCTTCCTGAGCGGTATGACGGCTGCGTGGTCCCATGGTGTTTATACTTGCGTATTATTGTTTGTACAGATGAACAAGGTACCTTCAGGCGTTTGGAAATTGCTTTCAAGGTGAACCAGACTTGTGGAGGTCTACACTTTTCTTTCTGAGGTCTTGGCTGATTTTACCATGATGTCAAGCAAAGAGGCACTGAGCTTGAAGGTAGGCCTTGAAATACATCCACAGGTCCACCTCCAATTGACTCAAATGATGTCAATTAGCTTATCAGAAGCTTCTAAAGCCATGACATAAATCTCTGGAATTTTCCAAGCTGTTTAAAGGCACAGTCAACTTAGTGTATGTAAACTTCTGACCCACTGGAATTGTGATACAGTGAATTATAAGTGAAATAATCTGTCTGTAAACAATTGTTGTAAAAATTACTTGTGTCATGCACAAAGTAGATGTCCTAACAGACTTGCCAAAACTATAGTTTGTTAACAAGAAATTTGTGGAGTGGTTGAAAAACAAGTTTTAATGTCTCCAACCTAAGTGTTTGTAAACTTCCGATTTCAACTGTATTGGAGCTATATATTTGCTACATGCACAATAAATGGGATTTTCACTCAAAAAATAGTAATGTTTGGAAAGCTGATTTTTGTGTACGTGTTATGAACAGCTCTCTCCCGTGCCAGTGGTTTTTCAGCTGCAGTCACCACAACATAGGGAATCCCCACTACATAGGGAATCAACACTACATAGGGAATCAACACTACATAGGGAATCGCCACTACATAGGGAATCGCCACTACATAGGGAATCGCCACTACATAGGGAATCACCACTACATAGGGAATCCCCACTACATAGGGAATCACCAGTACAGGTGGAATCACCACTACATAGGGAATCCCCACTACATAGGGAATCACCACTACAGGAGGAATCACCACTACAGGAGGAATCGCCACTACAGGAGGAATCGCCACTACAGGTGGAATCACCACTACAGGTGGAATCACCACTACATAGGGAATCACCACTACATAGGGAATCACCACTACATAGGGAATCACCACTACAGGAGGATCCCCACTACAGGAGGAATCACCACTACAGGAGGAATCACCACTACAGGTGGAATCGCCACTACAGGAGGAGCACAACTACAGGAGGAATCACCACTACAGGAGGAATCACCACTACAGGTGGAATCGCCACTACAGGAGGAGCACAACTACAGGAGGAATCACCACTACAGGAGGAGCACAACTACAGGAGGAATCGCCACTACAGGAGGAATCGCCACTACAGGAGGAATCACCACTACAGGAGGAATCACCACTACAGGAGGATCACCACTACAGGAGGATCACCACTACAGGAGGAATCACCACTACAGGAGGAATCACCACTACAGGAGGAATCACCACTACAAGAGGAAAACAACCATGGAAAGAAGAGGCAGAAAGAAGGCTGACCTTGTAGACATAGAGCTCGTGACTCTCGTCTGACAGCGTTGTCCCATCCTCTCTCATCAGTGGTGTGAAGGCAAAGCCAAACAGCTTCTTCTCCGCCTTGTCTTTGGCTGTGGAGAAGAGGATGAACAGAGAGGAAGAACAGAGAGGATGAATAGAGAGGATGAACAGAGAGGATGAACAGAGAGCATGAACAGAGAGGATGAACAGAGAGCATGAACAGAGAGGAAGAACAGAGAGGAAGAACAGAGAGGAAGAACAGAGAGGATGAACAGAGAGGAAGAACAGAGAGCATGAACAGAGAGGAAAAACAGAGAGGAAGAACAGAGAGGAAGAACAGAGAGGAAGAACAGAGAGGAAGAACAGAGAGGATGAACAGAGAGGAAGAACAGAGAGGAAGAACAGAGAGGAAGAACAGAGAGGATGAACAGAGAGGATGAACAGAGAGGAAGAACAGAGAGGATGAACAGAGAGGATGAACAGAGAGGATGAACAGAGAGGATGAACAGAGAGGATGAACAGAGAGGAAGAACAGAGAGGATGAACAGAGAGGATGAACAGAGAGGATGAACAGA